>NW_014040446.1:56261-88733 GCF_001186125.1 Sphaeroforma arctica JP610 | reverse complement strand
TATATATATATATATATATATATATATATATTATTATTAGTAGTATATATATATATATATATATATATATATATATATATATATAAGCTTTGACAATTTTGAAGAATGTGCGCATTCCTCATTGCGGACGACTGCAAGAAAAAATGTCTTGACCAAGATATTCAGCCTGTGAAACGACACATAAACGTATTCAAACTGGACAGATATTTAAATATACGTTCCTATACGTATTGTTTAAACATATACTATTATAACTGTGCATTTTTATCGATATCGCATACCCAAGCTTCCAAGTTCCTTTTCTAGTTGGGTCTCTGGTACCGAGTTATCGTTGCCTTCCGAAATGTTGTCTAGAGGACCGCCACTATTGACCGAAGCACTGTGCCCTGAGTGTGATTCGAGATAGGAGGTGACCTGATTCACCACTGTGTGGGCAAGAAAGAGTACGGCTTAGGTTTGCACGCGTTCATAAAACTAATATGTGAAAGGTAGAACGTGAAGGGTATGTGTATCTCGACTTTTTTCGTGCGCCCGTTCATGCATTTGTGTTTGTGGGGAGGATTAGATGCAGGATATGACCGTTGATGGCGACATACATACTTCTATAATTTACATTGTGGATCGACTATTCAACTTACAGCATGCATTATACAATACGACTTGAGCGATAGCACCCTGTAACAATACCGGGATGTCACAAAAATGCAGACTGGGTTGTAGTCAAAATAACACGAAGAAGTTCGCGTGATTGTGTAAACAGGCCAATACTCGGGTGATTACTACTTGTGCTAAAATGCCAAGCACAAGTCAAACTTCGTTAAACATGAAGGTGCTCATCCTGTGGATTTGTATGTAAATCAAAGAACCGACTATTAAGCTGTGCTATATGACAACTTCAGATATCTCTCGATGTCAAAGGTGCCAAACTAACTCACTATTGAGCTGTCGTACCTACTTGTACCATTGATTTCGTTTAACCCCCTGGGCCTGGGACCATTGCCCTTATTTGGTTCCCTACATTATCGAGGTGTTTCACCTCCTTGTGCCATAAGTCATATTCGCCTATCTTTTTTCGGGGGCTGTTGTCCCATGGATCATATTTGCCGAACTATTTTTGGGAGCTGTTTTACCTATTTGTACCATGTATACTATTCACCTATAGTATGGAGCTCTTATACTCAGCACCATGGATTCTACCTACCTGCCTATGTTCAGGAGCTGTTCTACCTACTTATACCATGAGTTCTATCTACTAGCCTTTGTTATAGCTGCTTCACATACCTATACTGTTGAGCTGTCTCTCGTTGTTAAGTTGTTTCTCGTGGGATCTTGTGCGTACTACCGAATTGGAGGGCTGGGAGCTTCCACGCCGACCACGGGAGGGTGACGAGGGGAGGTCGATTTTATTGAGCACTATAGACCCTTGCCTTTTCTTGAGTTCCTTTTGAGCGGTCTGGGTCTGTTTGGAGTGTGAAAGTCAATACAACTATAGGAAGACAAGCGACGAAGACATCTCATTCAGTACAATGGAGCCTATGCCTATCTTGAGAAAGTTCTTTGGGGACTGAGTCCAGTTCAGGTGTACTATTGAAATCGGTGAGCGACAATATCGGCACAAATAACAAATTGATCAATTGGTCGAGTGAAAGTCGGATTAGCGACGGCGTATTCTTCTGTTCAGAAATAGGAAACAGACTCATATTTAGAATACGTTGCAAACTTTCGATGTATGTAGTCAGTATTGCATGTCACAAAATAGAGTTGTAACAGCAAACAGGACATTAGCAGATTTACAGAACGACGATAACTGTTATATATGTCTCAGATATGATCAGTGAAACAAGAACACCGTACAATCTTACACTATCTGTTTTAACCAGTCCCTACAGCCACTCACAGGCAGTAAGCACCTAGTTCACAACTGCTCTACTTACCTTAGCCTCAGAGAAACTGAAAGAACTTCCCAATTAATCACGATACTCAGAAAAATATTGTACTTATATAAAATACTTACCCTAGACTTGGAGTAGCTAGAAGGCCCGGGTGCCTCCACAGTACAGTCGTGGGCATCGAAGCCGTTAAACATGTAGCCATTATCGCCCGATGATGTTACCAACCGTACAGAGCAATTGTTACCATTCCATTCGTTCTCGTACCTGTAGGTAGTTGTGCAGTTGAGTGTAGGAATGAGTAGGTGAAGTCCTCTACTGAAACGTCGCTCATATCACAATGTGAACACTGTAGACCAACCCGCGTATAACTACATGCATTACTTCTCAATGGTCACTCACCAATAACAATGTAAATACGTCCGAGCTTTTAGAATAGACAGGCAATCGCACACTGGACCCTGTACACTTTTTTATACGAAGAAAAAGAATCTTTGGGTGGTGAAGTGTATACTATATGAAATACGCAATGTACACACGTACTGGCATTGCCGCAAAGAATATGAGGCAGCCTGCGCATATACAAATGATACTCCATCTTGAATGAGGTACCTACCAATCAAGCGATCGATGGCACCACATCTTCATGAAGACTCGCAAGGTGATGCCATGCGACACAACGATAATCGTATCAATCGGCGGTTTCTACAGGGTGCGAAAAAAGGTAATATCAGATAGCCATACGGGTATGAAAATGATAGATACCCCCAAACATATTTGACGTCTCAAACCGAATGTCTTAGGTATCGTATACTTCAATCGTGCTTCAAATCAAACAGCCAGCTAGAAACTTCGCTCACATTATTCGTGCGCCAAAAAGAACACCTAGATGCACCGAAACTCACCGATACCTCCTGACCTACTGTTCCTGAGACTACCGTTACCTATGAAACAGAGCAAATACTATAGATATACGACAATGATTCTTTATATATGTCTAAAACATACTTCAAGAACATTCGCATATATTGTTTGCCAAGTTGTCACGATTTTCCACATCGATTCTCGTGATGTTTGAAACGAAAGTAAACATTCAGAATCGATACACTTTCATAAAGTACTACGTTTCTAACCGATAAGTCCCCTGGAAGTGTCCCAAAACACTCTCGGTCACTGATACGATGACTCCCATTGTGTTTGAAGTACAGTACTCACTTGGCATTGGCATACACTTTGTATTCATCTGACCAACAGCCTCTGAGAATCAAAACACTTACATTGTTTGCCCTGTTATCACGATCTCTGACGATGGTGCCGTTGAACATGGCCACGCGTTGGCACACATCGAAAGGCGACTCTCCTAGAGGAAATCGGGCCCAAAACCGCCCGGAATGCATCGCACGCAGATTGTAGTGGGTGAGCTGTTCAAGCCAATGCGGTGATATGTTATTGCATTAGATATTTAGGAATTCGGAACTTTGCCCTATAGGTTTCAATATGTCTTCAAAATTGGCTTGTTTTAATCAATTTTACTACTTCCTAAAAATCGCGTGTGTACGCCGATTGTAGCTGTTCAAGCCAATGGAGAAAGGACAAAGTATTTCGGTTCAGGGTTTTGTGCTTTACATAGTTTCGCGATTTGGTAACTCCTAATGCATCGCACGAGGATTGTAGTGAGTCAGCTGTCCAGGCCAATGGGTGTGCATGTAAGGCTTAAGGGTTCAGGGCAAACAGTCACAAAGATTTGGATTCTTAGTTTTCGGGTTTTCGGGTCAAAGGATCAGAGTATATCCCAAAAAAGTCAGTCTTTGTGTATCACAAGCATATTGAAGTGCAATAGCTACAAGCATAGCAAGCAGATGGAAAAGGATTCGGGCTTGGATTTCGGTATTTAAGTTTGCAAATTTTACATCTCAGTAGACCCTAAAAATGGGCTCGAGTGCGTTGCAAAAAAGTTGTAGTGCGTCAAGTGATCAACGCAATAGAGAGTATACTCAGATTCAACTTGAAGCCTGTTACGTACTGGGCGTGATAACACTGCACAGGGTCCCATGTACACTAACCACTACACGCTACACACACACGGCTGCTCACCTCCTTTTGCATCCCCAGATCTTGCGCAAACGTCCGTCCCCTCCCCTCGAACAGCCCGTAATCAATCTCAGCGATCATAGGGTTCTCGCGTGCATCTGTGATCCACTGACCGCAACTGTCTCGGATAGCTTCTGCAGTCTGAACGGCTCGTAAGTAAGGGCTGTGCCACATGCGGATGTGTCCAGCATTCGTGGGATCTTTATACACTATAGGATGCAGTACACGCGTATGTAGATAGTTAGGGACAGTCCGATAAGCCAAATCCCGAATAAGACAGAATACGCTATACGCTCTTCACTACGGCAACGAACCAGTAGGGAGGTAGGGGTTGGGGATTGCAAGTACGTTTTCTGGTGTTGGCGAGAGGTACTAGTCGCGCTGCATAGGCCCATATCAACCACAACACAACCACGAAACAAACTCTTCACAGTACTTGGCAACCAGTACGTGCGTGTATATCGTCTAACGTGGTGCATGTACAGCGATCAGTTATTTTATAAAGCAATAGAAGAAGCGTGCTCAAATACGAGCTTGTCTGCAGGGCTGCTACTCCTGCGGAGCCTAAGCTGGGACTTTGATGGTAATGTACACTACACGCGATACGACACCGACGTAAGACCTGAGGCATGCCGTATGAAACACGCACCCTATGGCAAATACTGTACTTGTTTCGAACAACGAAGGAATATCATATAAAAGTGTGCAAAATAACTCTCTCAAAGAGCCTCAGTACTGGGTTCTGACTGACTATACACCCCACACAGGGAACAACCAGGTCTTGGTTAACGCACTGATACGTCCAAAAGGCAACCCAGAAAGCGTACACCAACCTTCGTAAAAGTACTTGGATATCGCCTCGCCGGCTTTCCTGGCCATTGTTTTACCCTCAGGTGCCAGGGGTATGCGGTGGTCCGGCGTATACTCGTACACCGAGGGGTCCAGATTCGCAGTAGAGACACCGTGCCTCACCAGCAGAATCCTGAATGGTTTCCTTCTTGATCGGCCTGGGCGATCCTGTATGTGTGTGACGTATCTATGTGAGTGAACTAGTATGTGACCTGTATTATGTGTTGTATCTGCTACGGTTGTTACAAATATGGCTGTTATTGACTTGAATGTGCATATACAACAACACATACTTGGTACATTGTATCATATACACCAGTGAGAGACATTGATAAATAGATTCGACGCGTATATGGGCGAACTTGCTTCAGTGGCCGTATCTGACATACAAACTATAACGACCAACTCTATATAAATATTTAAATATATATATAAATGTACGAGCTCTGTCCACTACTGGAATTCGCATGGAAAATAATACGGATGGATATCATTCACTAGCCCAGCAGATTGTTGTGTTTAACTATCGCGCAACTGAAATCTGGCGGTATTTGGCGTGCTATCACTAGTTGAGGTTTTCGTGTCAGTGCACTTGTGTATGACGTGTTGCATCTGTTTATAGTTGTATCTATTTATAGTTGTATCTATTTATAATTGCATCTATTTATAGTTGCATCTATTTATAGTTGCATCTATTTATAGATTGAGCACATGCCAGAGCACGAGCACAGACAACCCGGCCCATTAATGAAAACCTAGTCTGTAGGCAGTGGCTGCCGAATAAGCAGCATGTTCTTGGAGCAGAGTGCAGCCGTCATAGGGTTTTAAATGTATGGAGCACAGACCACAGCTGTGATGCAAAGAATGATAACAACCCTTTCAGCGTGGCTTGAGCCTACTATACGTCGACCCCTGCAAATAATCACTTTGGCAACAAACAACGGGTGTATATATATATACAACAACAACAAACCAACTATAAAGAATGTGGCGTGTACGGGCAATTAACTTGCCTGTGCGTTAGGGTGGACGCTACTCGGGCCCGCAAGAGGTATATCGGCAGTGGTAGTATCCGTATCTTTATGGGTTGCTTCGTGCCCGGTGTGTATAACCGGCTGTGAGCTCAGAGGTGTGCGTAAGTTGCCCAGAGGTGTTCCATAGGTATCGCTGGCTCTACCGGCATTCCCGGCATTGTGTACAGGTGGTACGAGACCACCTCCGTTCGCACCTGTATGTGTATCGGCTGCGTTTGCATGGGTGTACGGTTGCGGCTGTGTCTGCGATTGTGGGGGTACCGGCAAACTCAACTCGTTCAGATTATTATCTACCTCGCACACCGACTCGGGTAGTTCATAGCCCTGTCCCTGCAGATCCAAAATCAGTTGTTCAACATTATACAGTTCACCCTTCGAAGCATCTACTCCCGTACTCATGTTCGGCGTTTCTGTATTATGAGTGTCTAAGAAAGTACTGTTCCCTGCTACATTTTCATGTATCGAGCTTCTAGTATATGCGTGCACCGGATCGTTTGAGACTGTAGAGTGATTCGATTTTACATTATTACCTATATTACCCAGGCTCTGGCGGCCGCTTAAACCACTCACACCACCCTGTATGCTTCCATTCGTCATACCAGTCATGTTTGATCCATTCAGTTGAGGTAGATTAGGCATGTAACTAGGATCCGCACTACCCCTAACGTCGGGCAAACGACCCGAAAACACATCAGAAGCTCCCGGTAGCTTGATGGGCATCCCATTCGAATTCGTATTTACATTTGCACCTGCATTTGCATTTGCATTTGCATTTGCATCTATATTTGTATTAGTACTTGTATTTGAATCCTGTCCTGGTAAACCAGTGCCCATATTCAGATATGTGTTTAAATTGACACCTGCACCATATACCCCATCATCTGACAGATTCGGAATGATACCTTCCGATGCAAAGGCACCACCTTTCCCTCCCTTTCGCATAACCATGACCTCGTCATCCTTCTCCAGCACATCCAGCACGCGATCTGAGGCAAAAAGTTCATACCCGTCTATGGTATACAAGCACCATTCACTATTGTCAACACTTTCCTGTGCATCTGCACTATCTCCTGTGTGGTCCCTGTGCTGTATGGGGGATTCTGGGTTCCCTGCCCTGCGTATGCACTCGTCAAGTAACCATTGGAAAGTGTGTGAGTGGTCGGTCACGGGCACTAGCAGCATCCGATGTGCCACAAGGGCTTTTATGCGCATCTTAACGCGGTATGTCTATGCGTATCTACCTTCCTATCGGTGGTTCAAGAAGGATCTTATCCTACCTATATCTAATTCGCTTCAGTAATTAGGCTTGAATGAACACGTAACTCAGCTCCCGCTACCACTACTCTCTGGTATATAATAAATCAAGTGTCCATACTATTCGAACCGAGTCGTATATTATATTAAGCGACTTCGCTATGTTTTGCTTTATCTGTTTATGTATGTGTTGTGGACATGCTGATCTGTATGTATTAGTGTGGAAATACTTGATTATGTGTTGGCATGTATGTACTAAATAATATCCTCTCGCTGTGGAAAGCGGATGTATGTACCAAAATATATCCTCTCTGTGGAAAGCTGCATCTGTGGCACTTTGAGAACTCAGAACTGTATGGACTGATGGTAAACACATACTAACGCAATGCCGTCTGGGGCCTGGGCTATGGGAACTGGGTCTGGGAAGAGTGAACTTTGTTGTGATTGTAAGTAGTGCCTAATATGGTGATCCGATCTTTAGGCGCCAAATAATTAAAGCTAAAAAAGCAACACTTTCGTGTGCTAACATTTCTCACAATATAATCAAATAGAGCCTCTCTCTGTTGTAGAGAGAGTGGGAGACGTATTAATGTAGCGTTTATATACATATATTTACCTAAAACATATATGTATGTGTAACTAACGAGCAGCCCCTATGTACGCGTGTACATAATGGTATATATTGCCATGTAGCGGATGTAGTATCGGCAGATACATACAGTCTCTAGTAGTACATTGACAGCTAAGTTAAAATCAAGTGCCGGTGCCGGGTACGAGAGTATCTCAGATTGAAGCGGAGGTTTAAGCGAGTACTCTACGTGCACATCACACTCAATTTCAGGTTCATGACGGTCTGCATGTCTGTTGGCATCGAATTCTTTCATTATCACTGTGTACTTTCTTGATGCCGTTTACCCGCACACTTTAGAGTAGCAGGCGAAACGGCAAGTTTTTGTTCCTGGGAGTATATAACAAGGCAATACTCCATTGCACGCAAAGGAGTGCGTGGGGCATAGTGCAACCAAATCAGAACTGGGACATCAGATCTTGCATGGTACAGTGGTAGACAGCTATAATGTGAGTAACCATGACTGATACAATAGACTCGCGTGTGGTGTCCACGGACACACTACCAAACTCTACGATAGCACAGCAGTCGTGCGTTACATTCACATGTGATACCAAAGTGTTCCCGGTGAGCGATGAGAGCGCCACTGTGTACTATGATGAGGGCATGCAGCAAGTGTTGGTGGTACGCTGGAAAGCCACCTATGCGATGGTATACATGATGTCGTTTACGCGCCAGTGGGAGGAGCTTGTTTTCCGGTATGTGTATTGTGTACTGCATTGTGCACAGCGCTGCTTGATAGTAGGCTGTATTGTACGTATATGTTCAGTTTCTGTGTATAGCTTGCATACTCGCTTATTTGTCAACTGCAGCCCGTGAATTCGATTTACCACGATGATGGAGGCGTGTGGTGATTCATGCCGCTATACATAAACTGTCTCAATCTACTCTCTACTACTTCAACATATTAAACTTGTTTGATGATCTATTCAAATTATGGAACGAGAGGGGAAAGGGGTGAAAGTTTGGCTGAGCTAAATGATGTACCACAAGGAGTGTAGTCGTTAGTGTTGATATTAGTATAGTCAGGCCGAGTGATGTATCAATATACTTTCTCCAGATCTGAGAGCTTGGCTTAAAGTAAACTGATCAGCAATTGCGAAAGTATACACAACCACTATTTCGTGTGCCATCTTGAATGACGGAGAAGTTTTGGCCACAATACTCAAAAATGAATGTGGGAAGGAAAGGAGAGCATGATCGAACGTACGAGTTAATACTGTAGACTGAAATGTCTATTCATAGACGAATATGTCAAGTTGAGTGCAATTAATTGAAATACAAAGTTGTCTACCTGTATGTTCACATTGATATTCGAAATGAAAGTCGCCACATATATATCATTATGTAAATTTAACTATATACATATCGTACACATTTATATGCAACATTTAGGTTATGGGCATGAAACTCTTTTGAGAGGTGCATTTGTTCAACCGTACCTGTCACATCACTTAAAATTACGGTAAAGATTGTGAACTTTGTTTTAAATTCGCACAAAAACGATACCAGAATCAACTCCGCTGATCACTCTATCCTACTTACCACAGACTACCGAATACACAAATCATTAATTCAATCAAGTTGTCCAAAGACCTGCGTGTAGCGGCTGTGCACCGTTCCATGTGTGTCGTTGACTTCTTCGATCCAGATGATGATACGGGGCCCATACACGCAATCGCCGGTAGGTACGCGAACTCAAAGATACTGCGTTTCTATTGGCTGCACACCAGAGACTTTGTGCTCATCACCGAGAATACGGTGGAGCTTCATCAGGTGTGTGGTCTCGTCTGTCATTGACTTTGATGGTGCAAATGTTGGTATGTATTGCGTCTTGAAGGCAAGTTGTAGTTACTTTGGCAGTCAATATAAGTATTGAAATAGCACCGCGGAGTTATATTTGAGCTTGATCTACGTTCGATTCTAACTCCTTATTGTAGCTTGGTGCGTGACATTCTTCGATGCCATTTTAATACTAGAGAGCGGGAGGCAAGTGCTCACATTTAATGCGGTAGCCGGAGCTCATGATTTCGAGTTTTATCGCGCTCCCAGTGTTGGTGCGATGTAACTGATACCTATCCGTATAATACACAACAGTTGTCAGCGGACGGCCGGAGCTCCAAAATGGTCAAGTACTATGGTCTCACACTGGATTGGTCGGTCTTCTCGGTATGTTAGGTACGGTCAATATCATCATTGGCCAGGCAAGCACATATGTATGTATCGGGTTGCCAGTTATCGGAAGTTGCCATACCGATTTTTTTTTCTACATTACTTATTGCGCGCAAAGGTATATGTGGTTTTAGGCGTATGAGAGATTACTGTGATATTCTGCAATCTAAAATGCCAATGACTTTGCTCTTAAGTGTCTACTGAAACAAAGTTGTTGTATATTTCTTCATAGTCACCGTTCTGTGTACTTTGTCTCGTAATTCCATCGCTGGTGGCCTTGTTCCGTTTATACATGTGCATAACCAGGACAGCTTAGCGCAACTATTACTGTCTTATCGCTTTTGGCTGATCGCAGCACTCGGCGCAGTTCTTGGTGGTGTGCAGTGCATCGCATCCCTCGCTGCACACGTACAGCTTTCAGACCGAAGGGAGTGTCACACGCCACTCTCGGGTGGACTGCCTGAACAGTTACCAGACCTCCGGTAGCATTCACGAGCACTTGAGGTATGTCAGGTGGCCTAAATTCGCAGCTCAAAAGTATCTACTAATGTAGATTCCGTTGCTCAAGTATTGTAAATCGCAGTAAATGCCAATAGTCTTTACAGGGCATCCAACGGCTGCGTGCAGTCACACCCCTGGGCAATATCGACTGAGAGGTATACTTTATCGTTTGTGTGTCTATACCAGCTATGTTCAATCATGAGTCCGAAAGTGAATATCAGTCGCATGTGCTAAGGAAAGGTTTTGGTTTTAGCAGCATTAGGGTCTACCAGCTATTAATACATCCCTGTGAGTGTCTTATTTCTAGTGTTTACCACCGACAAGTCCCGTGAGGAACAAGTACATAGCATCCTCCGTCCGGGAAGGTACAGATACAGAAAAATGCTAGACTCCGTAGACACGCAGTCTACCAACGTGAACGCCCTCTGTACACATTTGCAGCGAGAGGGATATAAGTATCTTCCAAGTATACGACCAGCTTTACGTCACACGAGTCCGCAACCAGGTGCAACGGGGAAATCAGCACGGCATGGAGGTAGACATGTTCCGCGTTACCAAGGAGGCCGCGCTCAAGGAGTACGTGCTCTACTGGAACCTGGCCCCTCAGGCGAATGTATGTTTACACTGGAATCTAACCGTCTGATTGATTGTTTTAAAATTGTGTTATACGTTGACCCGCGCTAGGCTATGACACTGCACTTTGATGAAAGTATTGAGCATGTGAACATTTGCTTCTCATCCATGTACGGTGTTCTTGGTGTGGGTATGTGTATGTGCGCTATTGGCGAGCGCATGTCACGGCGTATTGCTTCATTAGTATTTGTGACTGCGTACAGGGGCATTACAAATTTAACACCAAGTGACTATGTAAAAAATCAAATGCCACACAACGTGCTTTGTCAGCGCTCGTCTGGTTAACAGATTGTGAGTGTTTTCGCAGGAGTACGTATCCGTCTTATTGGGGATCGTCAGATCTTTGAATCAATGCTCCTCCGCTGCATGATGCGTATACTCACGCGTCTCATATTATATGACCCGGCTCCCACTTTTACAAGATGTACGAATTTCCACATCAACTTAAGCACTTCAACTTGTAAGTCAGGTATACGATGTTTGGCATCCTGTATTGATATTCATTTCGGACATTTGTCGTATTCTGATTACCACTTGAACCACTTCACCGTACACGTCAGATATCCGGTCCTCAGTATCCTGCATGGATGTGCAATTCAGACATATATCGTTTTCGTTTTATGTCCACTTGGCACATACAGCACGTCACTTCGCACCATGTTAGACAAAATCGAGTCCTCGTGCACAACTCAAGATCCCCACACGATAGTATATATTCTGCATCCATGTGATCCTCTGACAACTATATTCTGATACCTGTTGTTCCTTTGTCATGTGCAGACGACTAGAATCTTCGCACTCACTTCAGACGATAATCACATCATCGTGCACCACCAAGCCTCCAAAACATGTGCGGTGTTTGATATTCTGCATTCGGAAACGGATCTGAACACCAAAACCATAGCTGGTAGTGTTTTAAGCGGCAGCAAATCCTCTCTTACCATCTCGAGGAGTCCATCGGGTGAGTTTGGGGAAGTTTGCGCATCGTAGTAGGCAGAGTGCTTTAGATTAGGTACTTCACTTTTTATGAATGTCGATAGGTTTCGTTTTATTTTTATGCTGTAAGGTGTTATCCGGGTATGAGGTGGTAGTCTCTGCGTTGTCTACATACAAGCCCTTTATTATAGCACCGCGGCAGCCCTCTCCACTTTGATATACTGTGTCGCTCATGGCGTATTTGACTTTCGGTGGCTATCGCAGTAGGGATCTAGGTTTTTTTTGACAGCGATATGGTTCACCTGAATACCGCTTGCTACGTTCTACCGGCGTCGTGGTAGTCTTGTGCGCGTGCATATGCACATACGCGTATCTGTCCGATTGTTTAATAGTTCACTTTACCAACAAACACTTGATAGCTTACGATGTGCACTCTCTGCACCGATCTGATTGACCACTGGCCTCAACTGTTGTTTTCAGCCAACGACTTTCCCCTCTCCTTTTGTATTTGCACTAGCACCCTACCCCTTTTACATCAGACTACTTCACACTAAGGCATCTATGGCATTCCTCAACGTCTCACTCAACGTACTCTCAATTGACCCTACCCCCAGCACTACACAGCCGAGGGCCCTCAAACGTGGGCTCCACACCACGTATTCGCAGTACGAGCAGCTCGCGCAGCTTAGTCATAAACACAGTCAAGTTTGTGTATCCCCTGGTGAAGGGCCAGCCACCGCATGCAGCTATGGGACAGACACTCCCAGACAAAGTGTACTCGGGTGGGTGGGCACTATTCCAGCCCAACATAGGCTTAGACGCTCAGCAAGGGCGACTGTGGCGCATATCTGTGTGTGTGGAAGGAGTGTGTGCAAGCATTGCTGAGGTATGATTGTTTTAAATGATGGGTTTATTTTGTGGATCTGGTGCTTTGTCCTTTTCAGTGTTACACGTATTTAAGAAAGTCGGATTCGGATGGAACCCAAACATGTGGACTACGCCAAGACATAAACGTAATGACACATATTGACCTGGGTAAAACAGCACCAAACACATACATGTGGCAACATTTATTGGGATCATCACTCCCATTCTATATTATATTTCACTGCAACATGTGCTTAGGCCGCCGAGAGAGTAGACTACCTTCTGCGACGGAGCAACTCTAAATGCTTGCTCATCAATTGTGCCAGAGACTGTTTTGCCGCTGAAACAGTCGACCAGCAAATGGCCAATAACATCAAATCGCCATCATACCCAATACGCGGGCCAATTACCACACCTGCCACTTCGAACCATGAGAGAAAAAAGTCTCGCTCGCCATCTAGGCCCAGGCCGGCAGTACAGGTGAACGTGAATTCCTCAGCAACCACCACCATATCCCCAAACAAGCCTGTAACGATCGCGTCATCAACACGCCGTGAGCTTCTTATGGAACTGCTTGTGTCTTCACTAGCTAAATGGCAAACGCAGGAAGCTGCACATCAACGACAAGACCAACAACAGTTGAACCAAGTGTTCTCGAGACTCAACCTGGTCACGTACTCTAAACCGGCGCCAGGTACGTGCGCTAAAAACATATGTGTGCATATAGGAGAGTAATAACAGTTAAACGAGTATTGTTCGCGACTCAATTTGACTACATCAAGCAAGCCAGCACCAGGTGTGTACTGAAATAGGCCAGCCTGTAGCCTTCACGAGAGGATGATATGCCGATGCGTATACATATGCTTGGCAATAGGCTGGTCTATATTCAATGTGTGTATATGAGTTGTTCAGTAATTATAAACAAGCATATTGGGTACCTAGCACTGTTAAGCATATTTGGTACCTAGCACTATTTTAAGTACGTCTTGATGTGTATTCTGTTCCTTCATATGGCGGGGGGGAAGGCGTTTGATGTACTGTCATGTGTGATTGATAGTACTTGCATATTCTTCCTTTTTAGAAGGGCTCTCGCGAAGAACTCTCCACATCACCCCTATCCTTCAGCCATCTCATACATCGACTGCAATGTTGAACGCCCGTTCTCGATTTACTATATACACTAGCACCTCAGCGCAGCCTTAATTTTCAATGCATAGGTGGATACTCTGCGCTTCCCTGGCAATCGGTGACCAATGTATCGCGCAACAGGCGGTCCGCTATTCATGCCAGTAGTCCTGTTATATCGCCCAGGTAGGTAACACTCCAGTGCTATTATTGGCGTCGCTTTCTCCTTGGAGAGTTCTGTGTTCGTGTTGTATATACATACTCCGAAAGTCTTCATGTAATCAAACACGTTACCGAGATAAAAGCATCAAGAAGGTGTTTGCGTATTACTGCATTTGACACAAATGCTTTCTGTTCACAACTGACCTAGACCACTTCGTATCTGTTCGTATGTGGTAAGAGACCACGCACCACAGGTAGTTATCTCTTGTCTGGCTGACAGCCTATACCACTGATTGTAGCGAATTGTATAGGCAGCTACAAAGTTGTAACAACACATACATTATTTCTTTCAGCATGGAGCAGCCACTTAATCATCTCGTTTCCTGTGTGTCAAAAATTATTACAAACTAGCGGCACGAGTCCAACCCGGGTCGCCGCTGGCCGCAGCCCATCCCGCAGTCGACCGCGCACCACAAGCGACGAACTGAACATGATGCGGAACGACTCAGCCGCAGATGCTCAGACATCAGAGACAGCCACCACTACGGAGTGTATGTATACAGAGGACAGTCACGGTACAAATACGGCTGAAATGCTCCTCACACGCCTGCGATGTGCTATTAAAACGGAGAGCAGTAAGGTGGGGGCTTCAGCACGTGCTCGTGCTCGTGCGGATGAGCACACAGCAGAAGGTAACAACAACGCACTACCAGAGGGCATGTCACAGGAGAGACGTACGTGCGATGTGTGCTGCCAGCGACTGGGATTGGCTCGGGATACAGCTGGTGACAACACAGACGAACAATCGAAAGACGATGGTAATAAACACAACCAGTCATCTGCTAGTGGGTATGAGAGACCCTGTATCTGCACGAGCCAGGCACGTGCACAACGCCATATACCTGCGACGGCGCATGTTGGCGGGTGCGGTCTGGAGTGCGATAAATCATTGAGCTTGGAGCACAGCATAGCACAACAGGTGCGTGCTGAGCGACGCGTGATTCCGGTCATGCTACAAATGGATATGCTGGACTATATCTTCCGACCGCTCGTTTGCAAAATCACGGTACGTCCGCGTACTCTGCCGCTTCACCTGTGAGGCTTGTGTACTGTGCAACTTGTCTCGTAGCTGTACTGTCTGACCTGTGTGGGTGGTTTGAAGGCTACTAGTTTGATTACTGTATTCTACAACCAGTGTATATGTCGTACTGCTCGGCATTTGTAAGTATGTTGGTAAGGGTTGTATCCGCGTAGACTGCGCATGTCATTTGCCTGGCAAACCTCGACACTATGGCTATGATTGCAAACGGGTGCATTCTAAACCCGCTGTTCATAGTTTTGCACATGAGCATTTGCGTTTATACTATCTCTAACTAACTCGCAATCAACACCATATTGACAGTCAACTCTAAGTGTCTCATTTTTAAGTTGCTGGGTATTACATTCGATTAGAGGCATGATAGGAGGCACCTTCTACACTACTTCATTATACATGCATATTTGCATCACAATACGAATACGAATATCAGCTATGTACTGTTACATGAGCGATCACTCAATATATGATCTTATTTAATTTTATTTGCACATTTTGAAGCACATGATTTCTCATTTTCAAGCTCTGGCGGTAATATGCGCACTTAATAAGTACATTACTGCTGACACAACCCCTGCAGTACATTCAGGGATATACCCTAGCATGTGATTCAACTACCTCCATCCGATGTGATGGAGTGTATGTGCCTACATTTTCCTTTATGTTTATTATTGCTATTATCATGTGCAGACGAAGAATAGGAGACACAGCGGCAAACGCATGATTCACATGCTCTTCCAGTTCAGGCGAGCGCTCGTCGGCCATGGTATAGCACCACTCCCGGAACTCGATGCAGAGATTTCTAGCCTGCTTATACGCCTGTGTCAGGTATGCACGGAGGTTTTCTACTAGTGCTCGAGTATGTGTTTTGCACACCAAACTATATGTTTAGTTTTGGTATCAAGGCTTTGTTGATCATGAATGCTTTGTTGAGTGTTCTCGGTCGTTGAGTTCAACAACTTATGAATACGAACTGATTGCTGATAGATATGTGACAGAGTCACGTATTATAAGAAATGGGATCAAGCAATGCAATAGAGACAAAATGAGGCACAAGTGCAATCCGGTTTAAAATTATGTGGTACTTACATGCAAATATTTGCCTGCTACTTACATTGTGCAGGTGCAACGACTGACAACTGTATTACGGTCTAAAATAATTAGGTATGTGGTTCGAAATTCTGCCAGGTTTGAAGGTTACATTTGATCTTTGCCAGACTCGTTGAGAACGCTTCATCTAGTATGTACACTACAAAGTGCAATTACAATCCTAGAGCGATAAAATGAATACCATACTGATGAAACCCTGCTCTGCCAATCTCTCGTCCTCGCTGACATTTCCATCTCCGTCAACCCATCGCCCTCCGCTTCACATTGCAGACCGTCACGCTTGGTACTCTGGACGATTTTAACTACACCAATCAGCAAGCATTGGGTCCCTAGCAATGCCCAAACGTTGTGCCATGGCTGTACGACACTGAATGGGTCTGATTTAGACCTGCAAAGCAGTGCTTCGCCAGCCCGTGTCAATGAGCTGTACTGCAATCAAAATGTCGAGTATTGCACGTGCATACTGCACAGAGACCTTCACCAGCCATGCAATGAACGCTACAGTTTTGCGACTGCGGAGATGATGCTGTACCTGAAGGATGTAAGTGTCTTAATCTTTTTCTGGCTTGAATCGAGCATTTTCAAATGTGCTGTTTTGCCTCATGCTTAATTTTGGCCACTAACTGAAATTACATTGTATGCATACACCCTCTACATCTTCATATTAATCAGCTGTTGAAATATACCTGTGATTAAAACTTTGTTATAAATACATTCATAACTCCATGCACAAATCGAGGTCTTCTGTTCTGTTTATGGCCATGTTTTGCCGATTATAACATATAAGGATATTTTATCTCAGTAAATGTCAGAATCATCCCCTAGTCTATTGCATCTTGTCTCTATAGCTTAAATTTATATAGAGCCATAGAAAGGAATACGGGAATGCCTATTCGTAATTCTCAGATTATTATCAATGAACTGAATGCATTCCGTTTAAACTCTTTTGACGCAGTATCATTTCCTATTCAACCCACTTTTGCTTGTACTTCTCTTTCAGTCTCCGCAAGTCTTGCAACAACTCCTCATGAACCAGACCGGTCTTCGGGACAACTCCACTTTAATATTAAGGGTATGGAAATCAATTGTAGCGATGTACAACTGGTGGCTGTTATTTGTGCTATGTTGCCTACTAAGGCGCTGTACATGTGGAAGGTGGGTTTTTTTTTAAGATTTGCCTGTGCAAATTCCTCTGGAATGAAGATCGATGTCCATTACCCTGATTCTGGCAATCTCATGGTATTCACACATCGATACAGACGGCTAGCTGCGGTTCGAATCCGCTGATGCTCTATAATATCGTGGAGTATTATGAGCGGGTCCGCAATAGAATACGAGCGGACAATGAGAAGCTCCGTGAGGATGCAGATGGGTCTACAGTTCATTTAGATAACGATCCTGCTGGATGTTTACGTGACTTTGAGCAATATAGAGCACTCGCAAGAGAACGGTGTGCATGTTTAGGAGACCAATAAAATCATGTGTTACAAAGCCGACGCTAGTGAAGCTGCAAAACTATACATCTGCTCGAAAACAGGCCGACAACAATGTATCTTTGAATTCTCAATGCATATTCAGAGACTGATATTTGTTAGTCACAGTTGTCAGGGGAAGACCTCGAAAACAACCAGCTACTATTTAGTTTAATCAACCATTTCTGAGACTTTCCATCTGATTTTGTGAGCAGAGATTTTATAATAGGATACTGCATCCCAGCCTTCCGCGAGAGTAATATCATATATTGGTTCTGTAAATTATGTAAGTGATGTCTATGAGAAAAAGAAAGACTCAGCATTAAGACATCGCGGAAATATCCTCAGAATCGAAAAGTTCACTGAGGTATTCATCAAATTAATAACACTCTTTAAGACACCAATCAGCCCTCACAATTGGTTTATATATAGGCATGTCAGCGTAAATTTTAGATTACTAGAATCTTGTCAGATTGGATCTGGACACTAGAGCAAATAAAAAAAGCTGACCCCCTTGAGCCAGCTAACAATGTCAGCTATAAAAGCCGCTGACTCCTTGATCACCTCACTGATAGTGCTACAAACATAGCCCACAATATGCTGAGAATTGTTAAATGAACGATGATCGGTTTCGGGGCCTCCTGCCATTGCCACTGTTTAAACCGCGTCGTGTTTCAAACCACTTTTTACATCCTCGATTGGGAAAGATATCAATACAAGATCGTTCTCAGGATGGCTAGTTGAAGAATGTTTTAAATTCCTCTACGAAGGCAGAAACGCCTGATTCGAAGCTATTGTGTTCTAGTCAATTGATAGTTGGCTAATTGGTACGGTGATCTACCCCTGGTACCGGTTCTTGAAATTACAACTTATTCTTTGACCCTCAAAGATCCCGATTGGTTTGTCACATGCAAGCCGCAGCTCATCAAATAGTGGTACAACGTTGCCGAGTTCACCCCAATATATTTTCAAATACGACTGGAACCAACGTGTATGGCTCAAGCTCAAGTCAAGATACCTTCTCAAATTCATGTGGAGCAGCGTGCATAGTATCCTATTCTGATAGAGATTTCAATCATTGTCTGTTTTTGTCAGAGAATCGCACCGAAAATACACCGGACAGCTGTCAGGAGATGACCGACTTGTATTGTTTCAATATTGATTTTCGATTTTAAATCGATTTCGAGACACTAGGTTAATTATACACTTATTATGGAAATTTGGCCCGAGATGTCTGTACAAATCATCCGTCTAAAACTCAAACCAAACTATGCGTTGTGGTTTACTCTGTGAGATGTATTCAGCTCTAGATACCAAAATGAACTGGAATTGAAGCCTCTGTTGCTAAGCAGAAGCTCAAAGAAACAACAAACCCTTACATAGCGACATCACAGAAGTTAAGGATAATATTATCTATTTCTAATGTAAACTCAAAGGTTTGTAGCCTGATTAGCATTTTCCCTGACTTATGTGTCCAGCGAAATACATCGTTACTTATTCGTACAGGAATCGTGAAAGGTTATCCCAAGCTTTTTTTTCTTCAGTTTCAGAGGAATTTGCTTACATCCGACATCGTCTGCAAATGAATCTGATGTATGCCTACACTCCTTCTTGTACTATTAGAATAAAGACCTGCATGTGGGGGTAGTAATTTGAATGCATTATGTACGAGCTTGTATATATACAATTATGATCGTAACCTGGATATACCGCCCATAGAGATCTAGCTGAATTACTAATCTGGTTCAAAATATGGCAAATTTGAGGAGAGATGGCGCATAAGTGCTCAAATGATGGTCGAGGCACGCACAGTATACATCCGAAATTGTAAGCAACGCGATC
This sequence comes from Sphaeroforma arctica JP610, assembly GCF_001186125.1. NCBI lineage: Eukaryota > Ichthyosporea > Ichthyophonida > Sphaeroforma > Sphaeroforma arctica. Next base: position 69,072 of record NW_014040446.1, on the reverse strand, counting down.
AAAGCCTAAATCGGTTTCAAAATCGGTTTTAAAATACTTAGACAAATAGGTCACAAATAATGTGAACACTTCACTTGAGTCCTATCTTCCGAACCATTATAAGATTAGAAGATAAACACTTGATATAAGACACGTGCTCACGAATAGTAAACACTAAATGTCGCGAGACTGGTGCGATTCTGACTCGTATGGAAATCCACAGAACTCAAAAGGATTAATATTAGTCCATACTTTGGGCCGATTAGGAGTCGTGGCGAGTTTCTATGAATTGATAAACAGTTCCATTCTACTTTCCAGCAAATAAGATTGGTACAAACTCTATAAGTTCTAATTCTATTGTCAAATCTTCCTCATGCTGATCCTTAGACTACCCAATGGTCACATACACGAAGCGAGACACAGCCTACATTCTTAAGCATGATTTCGTTTATGGAGGAAAAAGTATTGGCAAATAAGGCCAAAGCAATAAACAAAGGGTCCATGTTGGTCAGCCTAAATACCAACGAAATGTGCAAATCCCTATTTCATTTTTAGATAGGTTTAAGTAAATGGATAGGCCACTTTGTAAAGCCACCTATAGAGATAGTCTCGGGCAGCTGAAACTCAAATCTAATAAAGAATAGATACTGACCGAAATGTGAATCAGTTATCTACAACCTAGTTTACCTTGAGAAGTTAAGTTATCTCTGCTTCTTAAATATGCTTGCCACTGTGGCATATATAACAGGTACCCGCTTGACACAAGCTCTCGTAACGACATTATTTTGAAATGTAAGAGTGTGTGGCTTTTTGTGTTGTTTCAACACTGCAATATTGGAAAACGGGGGATTTCTGCAGCAAGAGGTAGAATAAATTGAAGATGATTTTTAACGAGATCGATATCGACACTGAAGTAATAGTATCCGATTACAGATAAAACCAGAATTGCATATTAGTGCACAACACCCAGCTGCTTAATTTGATTCGGAACTATCATGTAATTTACAGCGTCGTGGGCTGCGAATACAATAGTAAAATCTAGACACAGGAAAGTAAATGTAGAGGCAATGTCAAACTTTATAGTCTAGTAGAAATCATAAGTTGAAGACAAGTACTTAACTATAGTTTGTGGATTTTTCTTAGTGTTTGAAATTTAAATAGATCAAACAAATATTAAAAATCCACTATCGGGCTTCTCACAACAAGAATTTGGATTTCACACCGGTTACTATAGCGTTCTAAAGTGTTGCTTTCAATTTGGATTCAACTCCTATGATGCCGTTAATAAGTGAAGTGTCCGAGGAAAGAAAACAATATTGGGCAGCAGGCAGGATGAATAAATCATGGAGTTTCATACGAGACCAATAAAATCTCGATTCCAAATGTAGGTAAGGTCTGGTTTGTAAATGGACAAAGAAGTGCACGATTTCCGTACTGCTGGAACTTGGGACTCTCACAACGCTACGAATCATGTATCAAGTTAAAACTTGGATTCAATCTACTAGCTGCGAGAATTGCTTCGACAGGTGTGGGTGTCGATGTAGCATACCATCAAATACCAAATCTTGCCCCACTTTGAATATGAATAGGTTTATCCTGCCTTTACTGCGCAGTTGTGTAAAAGTTGAAAACAGTCTGGATTTTAAAATAGCGATTTCTCGAAGCTCGGCCAGAGTACACTATGCCGGGCTAGCGTGGGTAAGTGTTTCTTAATTTACATGTAGTACCTGCAGACAAAATAATATATATATACAAAACTAGTTCTGCAGTCAGTTCTTTTATGCAATGCCCAATTATTAACACAACTGTTAGCAGAAACCAGAAAGCCCACCCGTGGAGACTCAATTAGTCGAGCATGACACAGGGCGAAGACGCATAAACTTAGGTTTGTTACTCTCCAGCTCAGAACACGCCACCGGACAAACAACCCAGCCAGGTTGGTTCAGTAACTTTCCTACACCCAGTTTTCTCACTAATCCTAACACAATACCAGTACTTGAGAACACCACACTCTGTCGCTATGACACTATAACTGCTCCTAAATCCTCAGCAGCCAGCAGACAAGTACGACTGCCACTAACGCAACTACAACCACAACAGCTACCACCAAGAAAACTGCTACACAACAAGCAAGAACTAACGCTCCCACGCCAGTAGTTTCCCAGACAGTACCAAATTCCAGACCTCAGGCACCTATGCATCCCCAGGCAATACCAGATACCAAAGACACACCGCACACGAGCAGACAAACCCCCCAACACCTCTGCTATCACAGTAGGACATCAGAAGTCTGATTCAATTTATACAACAACAGAACAACTCAAAGGCCAAATTTCCAATCTATCGCGCAGAGGGAACGGCATTCTTACACCCCGCACCGTCGAAGACACAAATACGGCACTTTCTACTTAATAGGCCAGAATCTTCCCGAAAAGCTTGAGACTAGGAGTGTCGTAGGCAAGTTAACACCCATAGACACGAAAAAAGCCAATAGACCACTAGCTAACACAGATAACGATGCAGACACGATAGTATTCTCAGAAGGCGCGATACGTCAGCGCAATAAGCGCGAAACATTTGAATCAAGAGCAGACCTTATGCAATCAGCAATGTGTCGGTTTGGTTACGTGTGGCGCCTAACGCATGGCTTCGCAACCGACGAGGCCGCTATAGGCGACATGATCGCATATTTAATCATGATGGCGGGCTGGCTGATCACCCACACACCCGAAAGTGTTGCATGTTTTGACGAGACACTTATGGTTGCCATAGATTCACATAACATTTTTTTTCAGTACGCAGTAGTCCCACCTCAGCTATTATCAACGTTTCTTACATCAAAAGATAATCGTCGCCCTAATGCGACTTGTTCAAAATGTTTATTGGAAACACGATATTGCAATTGTATCAATAGCAAGCGATACTCAGGGCCAATCTCATGGGCAATATTGCAACACTATAACTCATCCAGTCGTGACTGCACGCACCCTGTACGAACCCCTCATCTCTTGCAGCCTTTAATCACATTTGACTAATGCCAAACACAACTACAGAACAGGCCGAAAAAGACGGGTTGTAAACACAACACACACTACCGCACGACACCTACGAAGAATATCATCAGCTCTACCACCGCTACTTCGCCACTAACCTTTCCCACCACAAGTGACAACCAAAGATAACCACTCAGTCACATCGTACGTACACCCGCTTCTTAATCTATTTAGGATTTCATCTCCACCAAATACTCGTCCAAATCACCAGAAGATTTTCCAACTATTACATCAAGATAGAACGATCTTAGATATCTTTCACGGCATGCTCTAGCATGGGATACGTAGGCACGCTTCCGCGTGCAATATACAAACCTCTCCCCTTAGCCACAGAACACGCCGCCTAGCTCCAGACAGCCATTGATCAGGAGCTAACTCAGAATCTGCTCGTCGGGACCATACCCCTGGACGAAGCGAAGACCTGGTCCTACTATTACCTATCGCCAATTGGTGTCCTTCAGAAAATCCGTAGTGTCAACTAGGTGAAGCTTCGCCGTATTCATCGTTTATCCTACCCACGTGGTGCAAGCATAAACGAACACATACTATCTCGGAAACTACGATATCTAAAGCTACGAGAAGTTCTAGACACCGTTACTGCTGCGCCTGTAGGATCCACAATGTCAGTTATCGACATTCGGTCGGCCTTTCGCCTTTTCAAGATACGTGGAACAAACATACCACTGGTGGGATTCGTCTCTAAGGGTCAAGCCTATTTTGAGCGCGCACTCCCTTCTGGGCTTCGCAGTAATCCCGAATTATTTGAACGTTTGGGCGTTACACTAGATTTTATATTCCCAGCTACCAAACTCGATACTAACCGATTCGTTGATGATTTCATAGCCACCTACCTCCCTGCTATAGGTGCCTGCGACGCAGCCAAGCTTCAAGCCCTTTTTGCACTCGTAAAAGTTCCAGTAGCGTTCGAGAAATCAGCAATCGACGTCACGCGTCTGAAATACATTGGCGTATTACTGGATATGATTGCCCGCACTGTGGGTCTCTCAGACCTTAAAAGGAAGGCTTACTCCGAGCTGTTACACAACTGGCTTACAAAGCGCGCCGCTACTGCTCGCAAGGTTGTCCCACTCGGAGGGCGACTTATATGGCTATGTGCAATTTTCCCTCAGGCTTGCCCATACACGCCACGCATCCTCTGGCGTTTGCGAAACAACCCGCAGCCGCATAAATACGTTCGCATCGCAGCTGCTGTTTGAGCAGATGTCGCTTCGTGGCGCATGCTGCAAAATTGGTCGGGCTCATCGCTACTCACACGTCCACTTTATCACAAGCAACAGTCGCTGTCGATGCATGCACCTCGTTTAACGAAGGCGAATATGTTTCAACAGGAGAATGATACTTTATATCATGGGCCGCACATCATCACCGCAAGCAAGCAGAGGATCAAAAGCTCTTCCCCATTACGGCGCTGGAACTACTCACAACACTTTAGAGATGTTTGAACACCTGTAACAGGGGCATACAGTGAACATCTTGTCGGACAACACGGGCGCCGTTGCAGCCATAGTGCAAGAGATGCTAAATCTCTTGTGCATGCTAACAGAAACTGAAACGCCCTATGATTTCGAAATCACTAGTGTGCACATAGCAGGCGTTGCTAACACGGTTGCGGACGCTATATCTCAGCGCTATTGGCACACGGCACGGTCAATCGTACCACACCTCCACACCGCGCCGACACCCATGTTTTCGAACAAGAACATAAATTAATCATCGGCGCGTTCTAACCGAGCAAGCGCCCGTGCATGCCAAAATCGCTACTATAGACACCTCCAACGACTTCATACGTCGAGACATCTGTACACAATCTCGCATTGAGCACTTTGTACGTACGTTAAGAACACACTGTAAATACGTTAATACAATAGATTAAAACAATGTTTTATTTATTTACGCGTCCCTTTTCGCCTATAGGTCGCTTCAGTGCGCTGCCCTTTGCTTCGGATTTATCTTCCCCGACCGCATTTCTCCTGGTGTAAGTTTCGGTCTATCAAGGCGATATTAACGCCTTAGAGTAATTAAACGCGTAGGTTAAGTCTAAGTAAATGAAATGAGTCTTTTAGTAAAGTTAGGTATGCCTCGTGAAAACAGCAATACTCTGAGGGATTGTGAGGCTGAGACATTGCCTATATATAATCCTCTCAGTACTGTTTTCGCCGAAGGGATTTTGTTTAGTGTTTCGTTGTCGCTCTATTAGAAACTATGGTATGTTTCGTTGGGGCGAATCCGAGAGACTCATAAAATCATATCTTTAGAAAAAAAAGAATAGAAAAAAGAAAAATATTTTTGATGTCCATAGTAATTGCATTAACCAATAACTTGCCACTTAGCAAGAATTACGGACTTAGCCTTCATCAGACTGGCACATCTGGTTGGCTAAACGGAGGATACACTAAGCAACGCTAATAGTCCTTAGAAACCTATGTTCGGTCGGGCCATCTCGCTACCGAAGTATTCAGATATAAATAGATTTGGAAAGTAAATATAGTTCTATCAATAGAACTAGACCAAATCTTATGCTTGGTATTTTATAGGGGCCTTTTAATGGCCTTGTCTAAATATCTGATAGGTAAAATGGAAAAGGTATTGATTAATAAAACCGTTAAAACCCATTTAGGAAACTTAAGTTCCTCGTACTATTAAGAGTAGGTTTATAGTTTATGTACTGCTTAAGAGTACGTTTATAACATAGAGTCTAATGTGGAGGCCCGGCTATTACATGTCCGGGTGTTAGAATAGGCGAATAATTAGCCTGGAGTTCTGGCGGTAGTACCTCGTAAGGTATAGATACAATGAGCACATCTGGGTCAACTGCCACAGGTTTGGCGCTCAGGTCCTTACACTTTCCGGGTGTAATTGCCAGCCGGCGCTCTGTCCACTTCTGTAAGGCTGCAGTAGTGCCCGGAGAAACATGTTCGCGTAAGTGCTGTGCGTGTTTTCCTGATCCATACATTCGATCTACATGTTCAACAGTCCTGCTTTTCTTAAGGTTGGCTAACTAATTCTTAAGATCAGTGTTTTCAGTAATTAACTTACTTATGCGCGTTGGCTCAGTGGTCTCGGACGTAGATTCGGGTTTGCCACTTGAGTTTGTCTCCTCTTCTGGTTCCAGTATAGGTACCTTTTGAGATTCGTCTTTGTCCCCTATAATTGGGGGCTTTTCTTTCTGAGTTTCGTCAGAAGAATTGGGTGGGACGTTTTGAGACGTGTCCCTTGTCTCACATCTTGGCTTCGTCAATGCGAGCTTCGAAGTTGAGGCAATAGTTGCCCCTCGGGCTCTATCTGTAGGAGTAGTCTCCTTAATCGGAGTGGTTACATCCTAATCCGAAGCATTGTGCTGACTATCAATGTTGGAGACAAGTGCCTCGGCTACAGTGCGGTTAAACGCATCGGCAGCAGCGGCGGTTGCTTCTGCGGCAGCGCTAGCGGCTTCTCTCTCCATCTTCTTACGTTCGGCCTTGGCGTTTCTTTACAGGTGTCTTGTCTTTCTTTGTCATAATCTTGACTTATCACTTCAGTCGTTTTCTCTTAAGGAATAAATGACTGTGCTTAGGAAGAAAAAAAAGTGATAGTTATCTACCTTTACGTTTAAGTAGTCTAAGTAGTTAATACCTTTGCTAACTTCAAAATGTGTAATTTTCGGTCTATCAAGGCGATATTAACGCCTTAGAGTATTTAAACGCTTAAGTTAAGTCTAAGTATAATTAAATTCAATGTAAATACACGAAAGGAGTCTTTTAGTAAAGTCAGGTATGCCTCGTGAAAACAGCAATACTCTGAGGGATTGTGAGGCTGAGACATTGCCTATATATAATCCTCTCGGTACTGTTTTCGCCGAAGGGATTTTATTTAGTGTTTCGTTGTCGCTCTATTAGAAACTATGGTACGTTTCGTTGGGGAGAATCTGAGAGACTCATAAAATCCTATCTTTAGAAGAAAAATATTAGAAAAAAGAAAAATACTCCTGCTGTCCATAGCAACGCTAATAGTCCTTAGAAACCTATGTTCGGTTGAGCCGTCTCGCTACCGAAGTGTTCAGATATAAATAGATTTGGAAAGTAAATATAGTTCTATTAATAGAACTAGACCAAATCTTATGTTTGGTATTTTACTGGGGCCTTTTAATGGCCTTGTCCAAATATCTGATATGTAAAATGGAAAAGATATTTAATTAATAAAAACCGTTAAAAACCATTTAAGGAAAAGTTAAGTTTACATACTTTTAAGAGTACGGTTTACGTACTATTAAGAGTACGTTTATATTACAAGATTCTAATACAGAGGCCAGGCTTTTACAGATAGACATAAGAACGTAAGTCAAGTTAATACATTAGCTAATATATATAAAGTTCAATCTGAAGAAAAGTAAAAAAACTGAAAAAGACTTATTGGATTTTGGAGATTGGCGGGAAGACAAAAACCTGTAAGTAGTAGTTCAGATATTATAAAATTATGTTTATAATATTTTACATCTACTATCGTCTCAAATAGGTCCAAGTAAATGAGTCACACCAAATACTCGGGCTATTGGAGCCATCAAAGTGAATTTAGAACACTTTGGAAATATTGGAAAGAGAACTTGTATTAGATTATTTTCAATACAATTGAAAACCAATGTGTTATCTTGATGTTTTAGACTGACCGGAGGCCGTATTTCTACATAGCCCCCAGTAGCTGCCCCCAGTTGCTTTTAGGACTACGGACGTACGTGAAGGTACGATCTAGTTCGTAAAGCGAAAGCCAAAGTAAAACGGTTTCGGTCATGGCATATCGAGTAAGTATGTGCCTATATGTACGAGTTCAAGACTCATGTTGTAGTCTATGTCGTTTAGTATTTGGTCCAGTAACCAATTACGATGTAGGCGCCTTACGTTTATTACTTGGTAAGATAATAGTCAAAGGTTGTTCTTCATTAGTAAGTAAGCTCGAATAATTTTCTGCTCTGTTGGTAAGCAGATCAGAAAATTTAGTCACACAGGAAGTAGGTGGCAAATAGGGAATTTCAGATCCATCCGGGTTTGTAGTCACCCGAGGAAACCCTTTCCGTTTATCTCGTGTGTTCTTATGTAAACGCTTATTCCATTTCTTATTAAAAATACGAAGGAAGTCGCGAGATTCACGAAACGCATCGGAGGTTAGCCAAGCTACTGTCCCATCCATAAAACGGGTCTTATGGTAAGTGTAACCGTCTTCGAATGTTTTGTCAATTATATCTTTGACTTGTGGCTCCATAACTGGGACATCAGAATCAAATGAGCGAGCAAATGAGAGTTCGGAGGTTGGGATACGGTTAGTGCCTAGATTAGTTATGCTAGTACCATCTATGTTATTCACTTCGTAAGTATCACACTTCTCATCATGGTAGGAAATATCAAAAGGTCTAATTGTCTTAGAAGAGAGTTCGGTAACGTTGGCATTGCGATTTATAATATTAACATATCGCCAACTTTAAACTGAACAATGTTCTTAGTGTTATTTTACCGGTCATACGCTTTAAGTAGGACACGATTTTTGTGCTCGAGTAAACAAGGGTAAAAAACGTTCTGCATATGCTTGATCTTTTGTAGCCACGGAGGAACGTGTTTCTCGGGCGCAGTTTTGTCAAACGTTGCTTGTAATTCACTATAGCGGCCAAAGAAATAGTGAAACGAGAGTGTTCCAGTTTGAGGATTCATGCAGTTATTCATTTGAGTCTGAACCCATTTCAAATGATAAGGCCACATATCCTCAACGTCATCTAGTGCGGTACTCAATAGCCTCTTTAGTTCTCTATGACGCGTCTCATTTGCACCCTGCGTTTGAGGTTTATAAGGAACACCACGCCTATGGGTCATGCCGGATACAAGTATAAGTGCCTCCATTACGTCAGTACAAACTCACTACCGTTATCAAAACATAGTGCTCGGGGGAAACCGAAGTCATTAAAGACGTGATAGCATAACTCTGCCTCTGTTTGCGGGCGTTTGTTTGGTATTGCATAAAGCAAGTTATAGCCCGAAGCCACACATAAGAAATGACAGATATATACATCGCCAGTATGCTTGGATCGCGGGAGTTTAACCAAATCGGCTATGACTCGGCGCATCGGTCGGTCTTCTGTCACACTTTTTAGGGGTGCCCAACCGTAGCGCTTGATCTGGTTCTTTTCACAATCAGTACAGCGTCGGTATACCTCACGTATGGTTTCTTTCAGCGCCGGGTGATCAAGCCCTGCACGAATACCCATCTTATAAATATGCTCATATGCTCGATGAGTTAAATCATGTTTTATTTTAACTCTACTCTCGAGCTCTTCTAAGTCAGTCAGATTCTGTGTTTCGCTGGCTGGATGAAACATAGTCCCGTTAGATAGGACAACTTCAGTATCAGAAGGGGTAGACTCCTGAGATACGTAGTTAACAACATTAGATTGTTGAAGTATCTTCTTCAGTTGTTTCGCAACTCCTGGCTGTTCTTTAAGCAGCGCTTTAAGTAGTTGAGTGCGAGCTTCAGGTTCTCTCAGAGTTTTGAGTCTTTGATCCATGGCCTTAGCTAGTTTCATGTTTTTACGATCTAATGCCGTCTCAATCGGCATTACCTCAACTGCATTCTTGTTGGGTGCATGTGTTGTACGAGTCTTGAGCTTTTGTTCAAACTCCTTAGACTCCTCTAGTTTAGCTAAGAACTCGGTTGAGGGTTTCCACTTAGTGGTACCTGCAGGACCGATGCGACAAACGATGGTGTGTTTCCAAGGTGTCTTCTTAATAGAAAAGGATCCCTGATACAAGAACGTGTCGGTTTCACGGTCGACATAGATAGGCTCGTCTTGTATCATATTAATTAAATCACGTATCCATGGGTCAGAGCTACGTAAGGGACAACACAGCGTAATGGTAGATTTAGTAATATTAACATAATTTAACAACTGTGCGATAAGTTGCCAAGGTGGGTTAGCCCACGCATTATGCTTTGATAAGTCAAGTTGAAAGGCATTCCCTTTAGGATGAGTCAACGACCTATAATCAGAAACCTGTTTGTTATGTTCTGCGGCGAACATATCAATAGTAAATGGACCCCATCTTGATTGGGCGAGGTTAAACCATTTCTTATTAAGCATCCAATCGGTTGCTAATAGCTCTTTAACTGTTTTCTGGTAGTCAGGGACAAGTCGAGAGAGCATGTCAGGAAGATGATTATGTATTCCTGGTATGTGTGTAATGTTAAAAGCGAACTTAGCAATAATGTCATGCCAGCGGCTCACCAACTGTGAATCAGGGTTCATGTCCTTTAAATATGTTAAAGACTTTTGATCACAGGCGACAGTGAAGTAACTTCCATAAAGGTAGTCTTTAAACTGTCTTTGCGCAGTAACTATCGCAAGGAGCTCTTGTTTAACGGTAGGGTAATTACGTTGACTCTTATTATAACTCTTGCTAAAGAATTGTATGTAGCGCGGTTTACCATTTATCGTTTAGTATAGCACTCCACCTACCGCTCGATCTGAAGCATCGGTCGCTACTTGGAATGGGACGCCATCCACAGGATATTGCAAAATGGGTGCGTCCACTACTTTTACTTTTGACTAGCTTAAATGCATCATCACATTCCCTAGTCCAAAGCTTTCCCACTGGTCCTTTGTGCAGCAGTAGGTGACTGAAAGGCTTTAAGATGAGGTACCGAATCCGAGAAGAAGTTAACAAACCCACATACAGAGTTCACATCTCTTCCAGTAATTGGTGTTGATAAATCCAACAGAAATTGTTTCTTGCCAGGATCAATTTCTACCCCTGCTCCAGATACCTTGTAACCAAGTAAGCGTATAGTATCTTTAGCAAAATAACACTTGTCCTCGTTAATCTTAAGTTTGGGATGGTTCAGTCGCTTTAAGACTTCTTTAACGAGTTTAGCATGTTCATGTGCTGTCTTTGTAAAGATAATCATATCATCTATATATACTGAAACGTTATCCGACAGGTCCGTAAATAGTTCCATCATAACTTGTTGGAAGAAAGAAGGTAACATGTGTAAGCCTTCAGGTGCACCTTTAAACTGGTACTTCTTACCTTGCCAAGTAAAGGAAAAGTAGTTCCTATGCGGCTCATATATTTGTAATTGATGAAGTGCAACTTTTAAGTCTACAGTCGCACCTTCCATTTTGCGTAGTATCTCACTTATCTTTGTTGAGGGAAAACTATGTTGCGGAATTAGTTTGTTGATTGGCGACAGGTCTAGTACTACTCTTGTTTTACTAAACAATCCATCAGATTTATTTTGATCGACCGCTAAGAGAGCTAAGTTAACTGGGGTTGCATCATAATTGATTTCAATTAGACCCTGTTTTAACCAATCTTCAATTTGGGTTTTGACAACGTCTTTGTGTCTCCAACTCACGTAGTTGTGAAGGACACTTTAACTTAGAGAAGTCGAAGTTTGTCAAGTCAAGCTTAACGTACCCGTTAGAGAACTTAAACATACACCAGTCGGTTATTGCAATCTTTCTGTTTTGTATAATTAAGTCCATAATTATATCGGTAAAGTGCGGAATCATATCCTTTGCTTCACCTTCTGAAGATTTAGGTATCTTTAACGTGTTATCACCTGACTGATCTTTATTTGAGTCTAACCCATTAGGCAGACCAGTGAGAGTTATACCTAAACTGAGAAGATCAGTCATACCTATAATTAAATCGTATTTCTGAGACGTCAGTAACGATTAGGTGAGTCTTTACTTCACTTCTATCTGACAACATTATATGTGCATAGTCAATGGCTTCTTAGCAAGTGGTAACTTTGCCATTTCCCAAGATTAAATTAGTTGTTTCTGTATGGATAGCTATATCTGTAGCGTAGACTACTCGGCGTGAGATAGCAGAGACTTCAGCCCCTGGATCAAAAAGTGCTATCACTTTTTCTCCAGAAGATCAGTCATACCTATAATTAAATTGTATTTCTGAGACGTCAGTAACGATTAGGTGAGTCTTTACTTCACTTCTATCTGACAACATTATGTGTGCATAGCCAGTGGCTTCTTAGCAAGTGGTGACTTTGCCATTTCCCAAGATTAAATTAGTTGTTTCGTTATGGATAGCTATATCTGTAGCGTAGACTACTCGGCGTAAGATAGCAGAGACTTCAGCCCCTGGATCAAAAAGTGCTATCAATTTTTCTCCATTTACATAAAGGGTTTGTAATATACGTTCATCTCCTTTGGTATAGATTTTATTGAACTTTTTTCTCATAATCTTGCTTTAGTGCACACACATGGAACTGTCAGTGCTTAATTTGGACGTCCGGTATGTCCTTACAATCATTTTTGTGCCAGCCGTTAGTACTCTTGCAAGTAGTACACTCTTTCATATAGGGATAATATTATTTATTTCAAAAATGGCAAGTAAGGATGATACAATGTATGAACATATGGTATGGCTCTCATAGTCGCTGTAGTGGTTCAGGAAAGATTGATGGGAAGAAGTGGTCAGTAAATTCCCGTTTGAAGCTTGGGCCAAGTGAGTCGACAATGGAAGATATGTGCTGAGTCAATTCGGTCCGGTGTTGACAAAACACTGCTACTATCGAATGTTCCATATATTCGCTTGCTGACCTACTAAGTAGAGTACCCACCTCTGTGGTACGGATCGGGTCTGCGCCGTGTAATGCCGCGGAATGGGTTAGTGCAGAGTACGAAATACCGAGAAGGACCAGGTTATCCGTCATAATCCGGTCGAGAAGCGAGGATGGGGGTAAGCCAATGCCGCACCAGACCACAGATGAATTCGGTA
>NW_014040446.1:47101-54952 GCF_001186125.1 Sphaeroforma arctica JP610 | reverse complement strand
ATATGTCCAGACAGACGTCGTTCCACTCCTCTTCTGACTGTGTCTCTGATTCCATGGCGGCAAGTGCTTGGGTATAACAGGAGTACCGTGATTTGAAGCCAGCTTGGGTAGCATGGGTAGCAGAGCCGAGGTGGCTCATAATCAGATTAAGAAAGCACTTTTCAAAGATGTGTCTGATTATTTGCGTAAGCGTGATGGGGCGGAAGTCGGCGGGGAGGTGATATCTGCATCGGATTTCTTTGGGTGCGCTGCCAGGAGGCTGCAGTTCAGGGCTGCGGGGAAGGTACCCGCCTTCAGTAGCTCAGTGAATGCTTCGGTAAGGAGTCTATTCAGTAGGCTATTGGCGTCGGGGCGTCCTAATGTCCGGCGTTCGGTAGAGCGCTCCACTGCGGCCTTCAGGAGGATGATGTTGATCCCGTCGGGGCCAGGTACCTTATTGGGATAGCGTAGTATTGCCTCCATTACATCGTCGGGGCGTATGGTGGAAGTGACATCAGGAGAGGGTTCGGTATCCGGTGGGACCACGTACGGGTTTGTAGAGTTGAATAGGGCCTCAAAGTAGCCAGTGAGGGTAGTGCCTGTGTCATCGGTACCCGGTATGCAGGGTTGGCGTGGAGATCGTCGTTGGTACGCAATATCTTTGAACATTTGAGCATTGCTTTGGGCGGTCAGACGTGGGCGGAACGAGTGGTTTGGCAGCCGCTGAACCCAAGGTCTGTTTAAGTCATAATAGAATCCAACAAAGATTTGTGGGTTAGTGGCATAGCGCCAGATGCGGTCGAGGATTCGTAGCAGCCCTTCCGCAGGTCCATGTAAAGTGAGACACGACCGTAGTAGGTTCCGATGCGCCCGGATTTCGGCTTGGAATAGTCGCGCGCGGGATTTGTTGCGTAGGTGATACAGTCGATGGCGATATCGGTTATATCCATGGGAGGGGAGGCGTTGGTCCGAAGGCGGCGGCATTGCTGGCATTCGTTGGGGCCGATGGATTTGATTCGTGGGAAGTATCTGGAGATCGAGTCCAAAGGTGTGGTCACCACAGATACCGTAGTCCGTCAGCTTATAAGTTTAGAGGGAAGCGGGGGTGGTAGGTCGATGATACGCATGTTCAGTACCAGTTGAGCCGCCAGCATAGAGGTAGTCCAAGTCTCAATCGTTTTCATACGTAGTCCGTGATTTGTAGATGCGTGGCCATACTTACGGGCTTTGAAGTTGAAATCTCCCCATACGACATCTGGTTGGAAACTGCCAATCTCGGGGGGTTGCATGTATCGCCTGACGTCTTCTTCAGTAAGCGATTTGAGTGGAAAGTAGAACACGGCCATATGAACGCCAAAGCACATAAAGAACACCGCGTACGGTGAAGAGTGTACAAGTTGAAAATTCGATGGGTGGTGTTTGGAAAAGATACCAATACCACAGTGCAAAGGGTGTAAGATAATATGCCGTGTAGTGTGATGTAGTATATGATAGCGTGTGTTCGAGCGTATATGATTAAGAAATGTGGTGTTATGCCAGGTTTCAACCACACACATAACATCAACCTGACTTAAAATCGATATAACGTTCAAACACTTATCTGTATGTGCTGCGTTGTCCATGTTGAGTCCTTGTGGGTTGAAGAGCGTCATCCTCATTGGTCCTAACATTGTTCATCATCGGTCAATACTACTGGGCTCTCCTCGTTGACGATGTCAGCCATTTCTATATCATTGCCTGTCGTCGAAGAGTTTGTCGTGGAAAGCTGAGGCTGCGTATTACTGTACATCGTGTCGGATGATTGTGTCAGGGAGACCGTTGGTATATGAAGTCGTCCGGGTTCCGCACGCGCTGATTCTTTAGCGTTTACCGGGATTCGCGGGTTAAGTGAGAAGAGGTTTGCATCATGCTTTGCTTGGTAAGCCTTCTGGAGACGGTTCGCGGTAGATTGGAGAATGTCTATGTTAGTGGAGTTGACAAGTGGGCTCAGTAGTGCATCCATGCTGCGGGCAAGAATTTTTGGCGCTCGTTCATGTGTGCAGCGGGCCTCCCGCTTGGTGCGGGGATAGTGAATTAAAGCTGCTTTCGCAGCGTCGGGATGTTGTTGGGAGCGGGGGCCGATGTTTTCACCAAGCCGCCATTTTCACGTAAGTGCTGCATGCCGTTTCACCTGGGCGACAGAGTCGCTAGGAACACAAAGGCGGATGAAACTGGTGGAGCTTCCGCGACGATTTGGTTGAGATACCGATTTAGACGGAAGATACCAGAGAAAGTGTTGGCGATTGAGGGCTGGTTGGGCATGCCAGTATTTTTCAAATACTGATTGGGATGGAGCCTTGCCGTTAGGGAAAATTGCTCGGAAGAAGAGCCATACCGGAGTTATGTCATCCATTTCATGAAGAGTTTTGTCCGGCATCGGGCGGCCCACCACTTTCGTCAAATGGTGTTCGGGTACTGGCGGCTGCGATTGGGACTGATAAGGCTGCGATTGGGACTGATCGTTTTTTAGGGATCGGGTTTGCAGGTTTGTCCACTTTTGAGCGGTAGCTGGGAGGCTCACTGCTTCTATTGGGCGCCTGTGACCGCGGTCGTTTTGCAGGCGGAGCAGGCGGGCTTGTGGAGCCAAATCGGAAAGTGGTGTCCAAAGTTTGGCTTGCCTGGTGCACACTTAACAGAGTCGTGTTTACCATTCCACTTGCCATCACGTTTAGTGAGGTTGTAACCACATTTTTTGCAAGGTGCTCTTTCCTTCCTTTCACCCTTTGGTTCAGTAGAAGTAGAGCCTTTACCACCTCCAGCAATAGTGCAAGGCTTCTTAATATTACGCGCAGTGTTATTCTCTATTGCGATACGCTTAGCGGGCTGGGTAAAACTCGAGGTACTAAGTACTCTAGTAGATGGGTTGGTATGCTTTTAATCTATCTTCTCAAAGACAGACCAAGGCATAGATCGCAAATCACCATAGGCGATAATACCATCATTGAACTTCATAAAAAGGTTAACCCTCAGAGTCTCCATCATCTGACAAATTAATAAATATTCACCAGTATAGGTACGACCTCCCATCCGAGTGTTCATATGTGTCAAATGAGCTAGAGCACCTCGAATAGTAATATCGTTCGCAAAGGACTTGCAAGACTCTAGAAGTTCACGGTCACGTGCATCTTCAAAGAAGGTGTTAAGTATATTCTCACGCAACTGACGCCAGAGTAGGGCTTTCCAGTTGGGCTCATGGGCCTTCAAGATAGTTTTCCATTCCACTGACTCATATAAATGAATAAAGGCATTCATCATCTGCTTATCCTTAAGGATGACAGACTTCTTAAGTTGGTCAGGGGCCTTCAGTGTCTCCACTGTACTCGCACTAGTGGAGAAATCAAGCTCAGCCTTCGCGTTTCCTAGCTGCTTTATAAAGCTTGGTTCCAAGCGTTCAC
This sequence comes from Sphaeroforma arctica JP610, assembly GCF_001186125.1. NCBI lineage: Eukaryota > Ichthyosporea > Ichthyophonida > Sphaeroforma > Sphaeroforma arctica. The sequence goes on along the minus strand of NW_014040446.1, from coordinate 51,539 downwards.
GAGGCTTACGATGGAGTCTATGTCTTTTCTCTTGTTATCGATTAGATAGCGAATGTTATCCTCTTTCTTATCGGCAAGGTCTGAGTCATTCAATAGATGGTCCTCAAGGACTTGCATACCAGAACGTAATAGCCTGAGACGATGTTGTCTGGTTCTCATTTCCTCGTCTTCAGAGCTAGAGTGGGTACTCTCTAGTGAGGTACTGGTATAACGATTACCAAAGTCGTGATTACCAGGGTTAGATGGTAAATGAGGATCGATGTTTTGAGGGTGGAAAGCCTCATCGATTCCCATACGATAATAGCCTCTGACAGGGTTAGGTTTGTTGAGAGGATGGTCGATTTTCCCCTTCGGTATAGGAAAAATATCGGCCACGTGGGATATGATCAAAGGGTCAGAAGCTACGGCAGCGGCTAGCTCCTTTAAAAGCTCATCTTTGCGGTTCAAATGGCATCAAGGTTAAGAAGATCCAATCACTCGTTGTCGAGTTATGGCGTCCCCAACATTTGCGTCTTCCGCCCCAACATTCAGTGGCGAGGCATCCAGTGGCGAGGCATTCAATGAAAGTTCACGGAATGGAACGCCACCATCTTTGTTAATAGGTGTTGGGCTGACTTTTAGTAGTAATAAACCGTCGATCTTGAGACGATTCCTCCACTTGTTCAGGAGATACAGCCTTTCCCATATCTGACTTTTTTACGGTCAGATGGCGAGCTGAGGCCCTGTGCTGCACTACTAGGAGACACACAAACGCTGGCGAGCTTTTCCGTGGCAGTTGAGACCTCCACTTCCAAGGCTTTAGGGTCCGACGAGTCATCCTCAGAGTTTGGACCAAGCTCAGAAACGGCTTCCTCTACAGCTTCAACGGCAGGCTCAGTACCAGACGGACCAGCGTCCCCACTCAGGAACCTCAGCAGGCTTAGCAGGCTTAGAGCTGGCGGCTCCGTTGCTTTTAAAATTCCTTTTGGCCATAGTAATTGCTCAAGAATAGGAAAATTAATAAAGTCTAGGTATAGTAACAAGCATGTATCTAACTTCGGGGTAGTATTAGCCACTATGAGGTACTATAGAATACTTACAGAAGTGCCGAGGCAGAAACCTGGATCGCTTGACTGCGGAGTATACAGTTTGAAATATATAGAGTGAATAATCCAGTCACCTAGTACTGTACTTTCCAAGCTGCGAAAGGCTAATGGGAAAAGTACACATACTTACAACAATATCAAAGTATTTGGCGAGACGAATAACAAGCTCCGTAAGCAAAATATGCTATATGTATTAGCACCGAACCATATACTGTTCTTGATGATGCTGGAATGCCAACAAAGATGAGAACCGCATTGATTGAAATGGTAGAGCATGCAGTTGAGAAGGAATTGGCGAGGAGACAGAAGAAGGCAAAAAGAACAATTGAAGATGTCGCCACAGACGAACAAGTTTTTGAAAGCAAGCAGTAAGAAGTTTAAGACACAACTACAAACGATCGAAGCTAAAGCAGCTGAATAAACAAAGAAACATACGTATTCATATACACAAGCTTAGATGAGCCTAGTATGCTCCGGTTGACAAGCAAATTTGAATTACCTAAGTATGATGTTATTGAATTTACCTATGAGGATATAATTTTACCTAAGTATGAGAATAAAATCGAGTTTACCCAAGTATGAAAAATTAAATTAAATTCCAAAGCAATATACGTATTGGCGCAAAAAATGAATTCGAACTAATCTATTGGGGGGGGGGAGGGGGGTTTCTCTCGCAAATTTATCGCTCCAGATACTCAAAATATCAAAAACTGGTTTGGTTGGGGTTTGATTGGTCAATAAGTAAGATTGGAGAGAATTTTGACAGAATTCTATTCTGCCACAAAATGTCCACACGATGTCCATACTGGGTGGGCCTCTCTCCTACTATGAGAACATTAAAGCCTAAAATGTTCCCATGTTCATTATTTATTCCATAGCCTTCCTGTTCCCATGTTCATTATTTATTCCATAGCCTTCCTGTTTTTCTTCTTCTTCAAATTTTCAGAAGGCTATGGGTTTTGATTATCCCCGCCTAGTTTCGTGTTATGTATTAAAATAAAACTTTGGGACGCTGCGTATATATACAGGACACAGACCCCTGCCATATTTACAATCGAAACTTCTTGAATAAAGTCAAAATAAAATACAATCGCAACGTCTTGAAAACATCACACATTATGATTTGCCAAGTTGGCCAACAACACAACACTTACGGGAATCCACTAAAAGACCTGGTTAAGCTCAAGTCGACACTCAGACCAGTTGATCATCACACCAATGTAATCTGCATAGACTGTCTGGACAGTGAAGACTGCACCATCGATCCATTCGACTCGCTCTCGCACACAAGCATATACAACGGCATATCACAGTCATACTGTGCAGACCGTCCGTGAATACTCGTGGCCCAGAGGTAAATCCAAAGGTACTAATCGACACACTAAAGTTCTATCCTGGCTACAGAGGATATTGTGTAGCGGGCAATGTGAAGAGCAAGAAATCAGTGGGAGGTTACTCTGTCAAGATCCAGCGCCGTACGGCCATCCTCGTCAGTATTGATGAGTATGGAGCGATCATCCTGTCAAATGACGATGCGAGTTTGCAGTACAGGATAAATTGGTCCCAGATAGCTGACGTTGATCATGTATACACAGATGGTATATCCACGCCGCTTCGCAAGCGGAAGCGCGCCAATTATCTAGCACTACGATTGAAGGACGGCTCGGTGTACGTTATCAATTCGCTACAAACACCTGAATTATTCAGGTTAGTAGACAAATACATTCCAACAAGTTCAAAATGTAGGGTCAAAGTAAGTAAATAAGAAAAACATTTTAAATTAAAAATAAAGTAAGCATATTTACATTACTTATCTGTAAAACCTTCCAAAATATTTAATTAAAGCATGTCTTTTTTGTTCAATTTACAAGGATATTCTTTTTCAGAATCAAACAATAGTTATCGTCACCATCACATATCTGTAGCCTGTTCTAGGTCTGTGCTTGCTATTTATCTGTAGGCTGGGGACTTCTCACGTACTATTATAACATCATCGGCCTCAACTACATTTCTCCTTTGCCCTAAATATGTACTCGTTAGTAGTTACTGTACTAAATAAATACTCTAGAGAGATGGGCGAGGGCTATTCCTCGTAACGTTCTGCCATAGGGGTTGATGCGTTCAACGCTTAACGTTTAGCGGGTCAATTAAAACCGTTGGAACCTACAAACATATAAATACACGGTATTGGCCTAAAACAATTCCGTCAACGCGACCTACTAGTAGTAGAGATAGTGTGTCTACTATTTGCTATTAGGCCACATACTGTGGTATAGATCAATGAACGAGTGAGTAAATATAAGGACAAAACTTGACGACATGCTAGACCTGGAATTCGATCCCTTCTCATATATACTGGACGGAACAACTTCAAAATATGTTCAACGTTCAATGGTTAACGGGTAGTAGAATTTAAACGTCGGAACGTTATGGCCTCAGACCCATTGAGGCTCTGACTGAATCCTGGTGAGACCCGGTCCTTGGATCAGGCCATCAGAGTGACAAACTGACGTCTCACGTCTGACAAGTGACGGGGACTCTGGCGAGAGTGGCGACTGGCTCACTGTGGAGATTACAAACTCGGAAAGGCTACAGGATAAATACATACAGCGAGAGAGATTGAGAGGGAGAGGAGATAAACGTTTCTTCAAAGGTTGTCTCTAGTCGTAACTGTAGTACAGACAAAATGGAATCTCACGGCCAAGCACTGCACCATGAGCTTGTTGTTCAAAAGGCTGTCAAGGAGAATTCTCTGAGCGAGGACGATCCTCTGGCGCTCTTCTTCGACGTCAACGCCTTTAAAAGTGCAATCGTAAGGTTGCAGACAGCGTTTGGACATGAACCCACTGAAGGTACGCGGCTTGCTAGTGATCCGAGCTTCTGCTTTATGTTTGATATAGAAGGGCCTTGTAGTAGTACAGTGCCAGATCTGTTTGTAATGAAACGTATCAGAATTACTAAAGATCTAGGACCCCACCAAGTTCATGAGTAGAGACTCAGGTGTGATTCAGGTGGCATTTAGTTTTGCGCATGCACATGATATACTTGTGTGTGCACCGATCGTAATACAATTATTCAAAATAGCACATCGACGGCATCTGCGAAGACCATGACAAGAAATATATTGCCAGACTAATACGTTAACAAAGATCTAGACACGGAGTATTTATATAATTGTATTTATTGTATACCTACGTCACACGCGATTGTTTATGTATGTAATCATGAGGTGGTCCTTGTGATGTCCATAAAGTGTCTCTCGATCTGGTTCAGAACTCTTGTTTTCAATAATATATATATATATTTATATATATATATATCATATATATATATATATATGTCTGTGTCTGTGT
>NW_014040446.1:26214-44727 GCF_001186125.1 Sphaeroforma arctica JP610 | reverse complement strand
TATATATTATAACAGAACATATCAATATATATTGTTCATTCTATCCAAACGTTCTGCTAACTATTAGATGCCATGGTCCTCCTACTCTTGCGGTGAACAATACTACAAAATATTGCCTGCTGAATGCTATGTAGACTGCGATATCCTGCAGCCGCCACTGTACAATATCCATATACGGGCATCCGACTACAGTCACGGACGCATATCTTTGCAAACATTCATCTACTCACAAGCACATACACATTGACGTACATTACTAAGTCCTCCTCCTCGCATGCAAACTTATAAACAGATATAGTCTCATCGGGACCTCAAACGTTAGATGGCCGGGTGTTGCACACTCTTGCTGTGAAGAGCAATCCGACGCTGCGCATAATGCAGATCGCATATGCCAATGGCATCGGATTCGAAACCGCGTCCCTGGGCGAGCTGACCCAGGTGTGTAGGTATATTTATGTAGGTATTTATGTAGATAGATGAGGTATTTGACAAAGTGGTAGATTCTACTAGCTGAATACCGGTGTCTTGTGGACAGAGCAAGTCAATACACACATACATACATACATACATACATACATACATACATACATACATACATACATACATACATAAATACATACATACATATATACACAAACACATAAATACATACATACATACATACATACATACATACATAAACATACATACATCACATACATACATGCATACATACATACATACATACATACATACATACATTCATACATACATACATACACACATCCAACCAGTCATCCATTGGCATGCACCATACGTCTATATACCTTGTTGGTGTGGCGATACCGGACGACGTTATACATCCCGATATTTTGCATTGGCATGTTCACTTACTCCTCTATATATATTCACGTCGACACACAACACTCAATCGGTCACGTTTGTGCTCGCAATAATATGTTAACAACTGCATGCAATCTACCTACAAGCACATATATGGTCAAACGCGGGCTTCTATAATATGTCTATATTTACACTGTCGGTCATGGGCAAATTAAACTGAAATATACAGAAGCAGGAGTGTGTTAGGGGGCTTAACTGAGTTTGAGGGGGCTAATCTGAGTTTTAATGGCCTTAACTGAGTTTTAGGGGGCTTAGCTTGGTTTGAGGGGGCTAAGCAGAGTTTTAGGGGGCTTAACTGAGTTCTAGGGGGCTGAGCAGAGGTTTAGTTGGCTTAGCTCAGTTTTAGGGGGCTTTGCTGAGTTTAGGGGGCTTAGCTGAGTTTTAGAGCGCTTAACTGAGTTCTGTGTTAGCATATGATCTGACTATTGTTCAGCCTGTCATAGCGTGTTTGTCTCTACCCCTGTTCGCTTTCAGATATATCTTCTGCGCAAGTCCTGAAGGTAGTCAAGCCCGGATAAACTTCGTGCAGTTTCTTCTGTATGTTCAGTATGTGCTTGTATTGCGTATATATCTTTTTGATGGCTGTATGTACACAGGTCAAAAGCGCATAAACACTATCGCAATGCAATCGTGGAAGTCTTTAACCACACGCACCCGTGTTCTATCCGCTCCTGAGGATACGGGAAACGTCGTCAAATACTATAACGACGTCTACAATCAGAGTATCTATCAAAGAGTATCTGCCGTCTTAACATCCTCTTTCCTATTCGAATGTTTGGCAACTTTACTTCTTAGGCCCTCAAAGTGGCCAAGCCCAGCCACATAGTCTTTGACTCGCCAGTCAAAACTCGCAAAGAGATCCGATTGGCCATGGCCAGTGGAGTGCACCTCAATGTCGACAACCTGACGGAACTAGAGCGAGTGTCAGAAGCCGTGCAAAGCCCAGGGGGAAACAAGCCAAGAGAAACGGACACTAATTGTATGTATGTGAACGTGCGTGGGGGTGGGGGGAGGGGGTGCTGCGGGTAGTTCAATTGATTTCTGTCTGTATATGTGCTGGCTGTCATTGGTGTGTTGAATTGTATATGTTCGAGTCAAAATCAAGAATGCTCTGGTGGGGATGTTCCAAGAAGTTCTATGCCTCTGACCCTGGTGTGGATATCAACGTACGTATTCGTTTGCGTAGGATGAGGGGCTTGTCTCGCTGAGGTTGATGGTATGAGAGCGTGTGTTGGTGTTTATATGTACATCCTACTGTGGGAGCCTGAGGTCCTTCACATCAACCCTCCTTCATTCATGATTTGTGTAAAGTCTACCTCGTACATGTTTGATGCCAATCTCAGCCATTGAATCAATCGATATTGTGTACATCAGAGGTACGTCTCTGCAAGGCCGTTTCGGCATACACCAGACACTATCGGCAAATACCAAATATTAAGTACCAAATAGCACTGCAGCCTATCGGAATTGTTCAACACTTTGTGTATTCATAGTGGCAATGTCAGCCCAAACCCCAAATACCAATAGTCTATCGACCTTTAAGTGCCGAACCATATCTAGCACACGGTAGATTAATGCAAGCTTTACTTTCGTGCACCTTGTACCTTATTATACCATGGCTCGATGTGCATCTACTAGCACTACCTCTGGTATCGTCCTTCGATACTTGTGGATCATATCTTTGCATCTGGACTGTATTTTCTACACGTTACATACACCCAACACGTGAGATTCTGATCCTTAATTTCTATCCCTTTTCCTTTTCCCTCCAGCCGGCGGAGCGTTACACACACAGTATATTGGCGTACGCATCAACCCACAGGTTGGCGCGGGCTCTATAGCCACACACAGCACATCTACAAGTACATCCAAGTTCGGCGTGCCCCTGCTAGACATGCGTGATGACCTCATAGCAGCTTATAGAGTATGTGGATGTGCGATTCTGATTGTAAGTGTGCTATGTGTACATGTGTATCATCGCGAGGTTGTGTGGTGGGGTCTACATGGCCCTCATGTCACACCCGACACAGGAACAATAGCCACCCAAGCTTGTAGTGTCACTGTTAGTTACTCATGACGATTTACTAGAGCAGCATACGTTTTATCAAATGTATGTAGGTATGTATGTATGTGATCATGTGTGTTTGTGTGTGTGTGTGTGTGTAATTGTCTGTGCGCGTGTAGACTTGAAGTTGCGTGACCTTGGCTGCATGGCTCTTTTTGCCACCAACGCATCAACATGTGTTCGCATACCTCTACTAGGTACACACAACGCAGTACAGGCGGTATATATAAAGTACGTATGACATGTGTGTGAGGTATCAGATGCACAAATGCATATGTTCATGTATTTATACGTGACGTCGCTTAAAATGTGCACTCAGCATTATTGCGACAACAAGCGTATGCATAGGTACAGCTGCGTTTAAAATTCCACCACTAGATATGAGCGGATACTCGACAGTTACCCCGTGTACCAATCAGTCGGCCCATAAACGAGTATTCGATAGGTTTCTGTAGTGTGATATATGCGGTTCAATCGTCTTGTGCACGCGTGCAGGGCGCAAGTAGCTTACAGTGCCAGGCTTTCTCATAGGCGCATCTGCGAGTGATAGTAGCGTTGATGTTGTATTCGTTTCTGTTTGTCTGCTGCAGACCACAGAACAGACGTTAGTTCTGTAGGGTCTCACTCGCCGCTTCCGAACGTTATGTCTCACTTCACTTGCGCATGCTACGATCACTATTCTCATACGCGCCTCGTTCCATTTGCTTCCCAGTGGTTCGTTTGCTGTTCTTGTTCGTATCCTGTTTCATTGCTTACACATGCCTTGTTGCCTTTGCTTATATGTTTTTGCTTCCCTGTAGTTCGTTTGCTGTTCTTGTTCGTATCCTGTTTCATTGCTTACACATGCCTTGTTGCCTTTGCTTATATGTTTTTGCTTCCCTGTAGTTCGTTTGCTGTTCTTGTTCGTATCCTGTTTCATTGCTTACACATGCCTTGTTGCCTTTGCTTACATGTGTTTGCTTCCCTGTGGTTCATTTGGTGTTGTGTTCGTATCCTGTTTCATTGCTTACACATGCCTTGTTGCCTTTACTTACATGCGTTTGCTTCCCTGTGGTTCGTTTGCTGTTCTTGCTCGTATCCTGTTTCATTGCTTACACATGCCTTATTGCCTTTGCTTACATGTGTTTACTTCCCTCAGACACACACATGGTTGAATGCCATACACGTGCATGTGGGCTCTCAGGGCGTTGCAGGACATTTGGCCGTAGCCGGCATCAAGGCGGTGGTGGATTTTGCCATAGTTATCAACAGGCAGACAAATGGACAGGTAAGCTCAATGTGTACGTGTACTTGCCAGTGTTCTAAGGCTCCTAGTACACCCTAAAACCCTAAACTCACAAGGAATTCACGACCTGACTCGCCTCACAAGCGCCGTATGCGCACTTCACTTTATCATTGTATTGTGTCGTATCTAAGCTTATCAGTTGCCTGGACAATGCACCGGCCGGTGCGTTGTGTGTATGTAGTTTGAAATGGGATAACACATACTATTCATTTATGTCTCGTGCAGATTAAATGCGTGGACATTGGAGGAGGCCTATCCGTGAACTTCGGAAGCGACGCAATAACACCGACCTTTCAGGATTACGCGGATCTGCTGAGGTATTTCTACTTGTTGCTCTATGCTTGTTGGTCAATCCCTTGAGTGTGTCCGCCGTATGCAGTGACGCCAGTTCAAAGTAACTTGTTTGTTGTGTGGTACTCCGGATGTTGGTGTGCTGCGTATCTACGCACACGCGGATTTCAGTTTGTACCGCAACTGCGCAGTTTATTTCACCCGAGTAGGTTAGTCGCACGAGATGCAACGGACAGATGTTGTTTGATGATCGTGTGGCTAAGTAGAGGACCATGCCTGTTACACACGCACCTGCTGTCAGAACATACACTCATGCATCACACCTGGCCACAATACTACGCCGTCTGTAGGTAAGGGATCTCTCAGTCATTCTTAGTAGATGGTCGTCGATGATCGTGTGGCTATGTAGAGAACCATGCCTGTTACACACACACCTGCTGTCAGAGCATACACTCATGCATCACTTCTGGCCACAATACTACGCCGTCTGTAAGAAAGGGATCTCTCAGTCATTATTAGTAGATGGTCGTCGATGATCGTGTGGCTAAGTAGAGAACAATGCCTGTCGCACACGCACCTGCTGTCAGAGCATACACTCATGCACCACACCTGGCCACCATACTACGCCGTCTGCAGGCAAGAGATTCCTCAGTTGTTCGACGACACCTTCTCGCGCGTGCTGACTGAGTTTGGGCGCAGTCTGACTGCGAAAGCCGGGTGGTTTGGCAGTCGCATTGAGTATACGAAGAACAGTGGGGGACGGCACATAGCCGCGCAACACTGTGGGGCGGATCTGTGTATTCGAACGATCTACCACCCAGAGGTATGCGTGCTTACTTGCGCGTGGGTGTGAATGTGCTGGGCTTTGGGTTAATCCAGGTCACACCAGTGTGTGTGGCTTTACATATGCCGAGTGGCTCGGCAGTCGCATTGTGTCTACTTAAGATGGAGCGGGCCGGCCTATCAGAACCTCATGTATCACTCGGAGGTAAGCGTAGCTGTATTCGGCGTGTATTGGTATATGTATATGGTTTATTTAACCATGTTCGCTCAGCTGTGGTGTCTAGTTCTGTATTTGTCAGCGCCTTGGCATTCGCACTGTTCATGCTACACGCGCAGACATACACAGCTGTACCCCACTCAAAGCAAGCGTAGCTGCTATCAACCGTCGGATTGTACACCAAGACTTGAGCCTGTGCTTTGGTTCTGATGGTGGCTTTGTCAGTCTCAAAGGGTTAATAAAAAACAGTGGGTCTCGGCCACAGCGTGGTGCAGCCTTGTGGCGCTTGTCTGTCTATCTGAACTACCTGCCACTCTGGAGCATGAGTGTATATACCGTACTTTTGTGCACGTCGCCAGTCGTATTAACGTTATATCTACCGTCATGCAAGTACTCATGTAGACACGTACATACCCTTTCGCCCATCGCTATAAATAGATCTGGACTCTACGAGTATCGGTGCTGGATTCCGAAGGCTTTCCCGTGGATGAGTCACAGCCTAACAGGACATCCGTATGCACAGACGTCGCTGGTCCGTGTTGTATTGCGGGGGATATCATTGCCCACGAACGGCAGCTGCCACAGCTACACGCAGGCGATTTTGTTGTGGTGCATGATGTGGGTGGCTACTACATGGCGTCGTACTCAAGGTGTGTCCTGTCGGAGTGCACACGAACGAGACATGAGCACAAGCATTATCAAACTCTCTAGCATGTATTGTACCTTTATCACGTATTGTACCTTTGACATGTGTTGTACCTTTATCATGTATTGTACCTTTGTACGTCTCGATGGCGTTGTTAGTGCTGTTGCAATGTGCGGAATACAGCTTACTTTTTTTGGCAGGTCTATTTTTGAACGTGCGGTAGGTAACTTTTCCTTCGTCTCTTTTTTTTTCTCAGCGAAAAATAATTTGATTAGCGCTGGTATTTTTTACGCCAAGCAAGCACCGATAATGCATGCTATCCACGACTCGTGTTGTGCTGTCGTGAATTTCGCCTGTGTATAAATCCACAGCTTAATTACAGCCAGTCCATATAGGCAAGCCAGAAAGCTAAGTGTATCAACACTCATTGAAGGAAGTGCATAGGCAGAGAATGATTCCTGGCTGACATGTAAAGGACGAGAGAGTGTCGCTATACTATCCCATAGTGGATTTAAAGGACATTGTAGATAGCGTGCACATTGTGTGATAGCAATCACGAAACCCTCATTATACTCTGACCTGTTTATTTTGTGACATGTGGTTTCAAAAGCGGCCAATGTCCATATAGTGCATGATTTACTGACCCAGAATGGCTGTAATCTGTGCGGGAAAAGTATGATTGGGACACATATAAACATCAGATATCTGACATGATTACGCTGCAGCGACCGAATTCGAGATAAAAACCTAACAGTTATCTGTGGAATCGACGCCTGTTAATATGTCTTTCAAGCTGCACACTCTCCTCAAGTCGTATGTAATGCCACAAGGGATGACTAAATCAGAAACATTGCCACAATTACAGATACAACTGTCGACAGGCACCTCCTGTGATCGGGTACAACTATACTACGGATTGCGATGTGCAGATAGACTTTGAGGTGTTGCAAAAAGGAGAGACGGTGGAGCAGTCTCTGGACATGTTCAATCGCTACTAAAAGCACACTTTGTTACACAAGTGATATGCGAGGTAATATACTACACCAGACACGAGCTGTATCCAGGCCAGCGACTTTGTCGTCATGCAGTGAGTGTGTGATACGATCTATAATACTACCTACGGCCGTGCAACCTGGAAGGTGGTGCAGACAACGCTCCAAGTGGCCAATTTTGGCCAGCTATTGATTGATATACCCTCCAATTTAGGTATCCAATTTCGGAGCAGTCAAACTGTAAATTTAATTTTCTTTACGATAAGTGTGGGAAACGAGTGTAGTCTTGAGGATTGGATTGGGGTATCGACGTAGGTGAAATCCGGGTAATGAGACCTGTGTAATGTTTTGTTGCTCATGAGAGACGTCACTCGATATATATACAAGTGTAGCCAGTGAGTTGACATATAGGTCGAAGGTGTGTGATGCGATTCGCGACCGAGCTTGTACTTGAAGAAGATTTGGGATGTATGCGACGGTAGAAATGCTACACTCTCAGAAGTCAGTTAGTATGTGGGTAATAAAGCAGTTAAAACAACATAACATTAGGAGCGCCTGAGCTGCACTTCAGTCTATGGTTTGAGGTGTTATTTATGACCCTGAGATTGTTTTCTTTTGCGTACAATAGTACGCTCTAATCCCACTCATTGAGACGGAGCCACCGTTTCACAGCGCACTGTTTAAATGTCGCGTTCAACTGAATCGTACTTTATTATTCAATATGGCCTACTTACATCACAATATACTGCAGCATAGTTGCGGTGCAATTTTTGCTCTATCAAGCATCCCATAATCATATAGACTGTCACAAATATCTCACCCTACCACAATACGCTACCGCGATCAATGGTTGGTCGTGCATATTGGAAGAACGAGCTTTCCAGTTAAACGTCAGGTAGGAATCCGTATATAGAAAGGACTGGTCGCATCGAAATTTTTTCTTCTTCTTCAAAATTCCGTTCGTCAACTATTTGACCGATATATCAATTCTCCATCAAAGGCACATTCATGCATTCGCAAGAGCACATTCATGCATTCGCAAGAGCACATTCATGCATTCGGCGGATTGAGATTTTCTGCAAAAATACGAACATACTCGAAGTTGTACATATAACGGCAGAAATGGTACGAAGGCGTGCGCGACAGCTTAATTTTGCACTTCTGGAAAAGAAAATGTGGTGTGTGATACAGAGGTTGTTATGATATGCGGCCGCCATGAATCCTCGCTTCAATTGCGATGTAGGTTTTACTTTAGATGCCATCGAAAATGATTAAGATTTACATAGAAGCAATCGACCTTTTCAGCAAAGATTACAATAAAAGAATGATTGCTGGCCTATTAAATCTGCCAACCCGCAATTTTCACGCGGACACGGATGGGAAATATGAAATAAAGACAATTAGGGATTAAATTAAGAAGCGGAAGCAACGACTTTTTCTCTAGAGTAACCCGGACTCTATGATATATCACCGCTCGTTGAACCCAAAAACATACAATATAAACGAATAATATGCAGCGTGTAAATTCCCCTGTACCCTTTTTCTCAGCAGCAGTAACGTAAATACAATTTCCCAGTACAATCGTGGCAAACCTTGATCACTGTTTTATTTTTAAGCCCAAAGAGTCAGCAAGTCATATATGTGCTACCCAGTCCTTGTTTCAGTCTCTTTTCTGATGTAAGTACAATACATGAAACAGTCTGAAACTGACGATAGGGTTATTCAATTCAGCAATCGAACAAGTACTTGGATATTTATACAGTATTGTCAAATGCAACGCTGCTAATAATTCATTTTCCTGAATGTATCGAATGAGATTCGTGAAGCGAAAGTGTGGTATCAATCACCAGTTGTTTATAGCTGTATAAACAGACCTGAACTGTAATGTGATTTCTTGTCTAAATCAGATAATTAATAATAGAACTCTGTTGGCTCAAGATCAGTGGTAAATTCTACAATTGCAACAACTCTGGGATGTGAACCCAAAGGAATGCTGAAACATTCGTTGAAAATAGGGACTACCAAGGTCTGTTTCACGTTGCTCTGTTTGATAGTACAAATCATTTGTTCGATTCTCCCACTTTTCAAGCGGAAAGACACGGTTCAATTGCATTTTTACACTGGGTTTGTGGATATTTGAATAAAAATTAAATAATTAATTATCAATCTGCTCGTAAAATAGTCTTCAGAAAACTGTTTGACCGTATTTATATTGTATCAAATTTTTTTTTGTTGTTGTTGCCGAAATGGGGAATGTGATATGAGTGTAAGGAGTGTCAATTCCTCTCTTTCCAAGAGAGTCGTCGAGATCGTCAAAATAGTTATTGCTTGACAGACCCACACTAGAGCAAAAACCGTATCAATAACAATCACCGTATCGAAATTGGAAATGAGGGGGTGCTTTTCGCCGTCAATTAAATTGACTAGAAATGTCCTCACTCCTCGACTTCCAGATTCTTCCTGAAGAAAAACGACGCAAGATACAGATACAAGTTTAAAGATCCAAATATTTTCCTGCTCTTGTTTTTCTTGAGCTGGTAATCAATAAGCATACAATAATCAAGTGGCTGAAGAATGAAATCGGCTTTCAATTCGAAGAGGATGAGAAACCATTTTGGGAAAGTCGGCGCGAAGTAATATCAGACTTCATCAAAAGCACACGGACCACTACGAGGAGATTACACGCAAAAATATATTAAAAATTATAGGTCATATGTTTGATTTTCACAACTCAAAATACAGAGGAATAAACTTACCCTGTAAAATATATAGGCAGAGGAGAGGTTTTATATTTCTGCTGTATAGTCAATTTTTTCCTCAGTGTAAACGTATGTAGAAATAAAAAAAGTTGCTACCCTTCTCAGCCTTAATAAAAGAAATAAAACCCCTCCTACTTCTCCACCTCCGCATCTCTCCACACACTTTATCTGTATGTATCTCAGATATGAGCCAAAATCAAGATCTCGACGAGATGGCTTTAGTATACCAATTCAATAATAATTGCTTTCGGACATGGAGTGAAATATTTACAAGCCCAAATTGGACAAGTATTGGGAAATATCGTCCTATCCATCTTTTAAACTGGCTATATTACTTAAAGGTACAGCGCATCGCCGTGTGCATCGATATTTTCCCCGTGTATCACCACTTTCTGGGTAAATAGTTTATATATAAAAATGATGCGGTGGAATCGCAGCATTCTGGGATACTCCACATTTTCACCGTAATCGCTCATATTAGCTGGAATTTCAGACATCGCAGAAGTTTTATTTCTTCTGGTGCTACTCAGACATCTTGTATTAATAGTATTCACGAAAACGACCTAAACAAACTGCGTGTGCTATTTGGCGACCATTCCAGTCATGAATTCGACACAGCCGTTTGAAATCATCCCTGGATAATAAGAATGCAGAGAGTACGTACACTTTTATCTTTTACACATATTTACAAGTCGTATTTCTGATATGACTCTTCCAGTAGCTTGTTGGCTGTCAAACTCTTATTTTTCAGAAGTGCAGAGAAATTGCTGGCAGATAGTAGAACTCAAGTTTTGTTGTTATGTGACTTTTGCCCATGTAATAGCGATTGAAAGCATTTATGGTATATTCGTCGAGCAGGCGTTGGACCCGTACGTACGCTGGCCTGTATTGCTGTGTTTTCGAAGAGGGGAGAAGTATGAGCGCGTGATCGACAAATATATGAATGCCCGTGCCAGCCTTGCGATGCATGTTTAGAACTTGGGAGTACCGTCAGGTTTGCGTTCGCCATCTTACACAGACGGTGAGCACCGGATAAATACGATGCGATTGAATCTGGCTGGTGGCCGCGAATACCCAGCCATCCTGTATATAAAATCCATACATCCTCGCCTTGAGGTAATTCGCCTGCGAGGATAGCCTCTTTGGAGGAGAGGCCTTCATGTACCACTAGGTCCAGGAAATGGCGCTGTGCGGTGTTGCTGCTGGAACGAGTGCGGGTCGAAGTGACTAGCTCGAAGACTTCCTTCAAGAATGCGCATACGGAGGAACCCGTGACGTCCAGTGTAGTAGCCGGTCCTCCACATTAGACTATACGTACTCTTAAGCAATACGTAAACTATAAACGTACTCTTAATAGTACGAGGAACTTAAGATTTCTAAATGGTTTTTAACGGTTTTATTAATTAATACCTTTTCCATTTTACATATCAGATATTTGGACAAGGCCATTAATAGGCCCCAGTAAAATACCAAACGTAAGATTTGGTCTAGTTCTGTCAATATAACTATATTTACTTTCCAAATCTATTTATATCTGAATACTTCGGTAGCGAGATGGCTCAACCGAACATAGATTTCTAAGGACTATTAGCGTTGCTTAGTTTATCCTCCGTTCAGCCAACCAGATGTGCCAGTCTGATGAAGGCTAAGTTGGTAATTCTTGATAAGTGGCAAGCTATAGGTTAATGCAATAACTACGGACATCAAGAGTATTTTTCTTTTTTCTTTTCCTTTTTTTCTAAAGATAAGTCTCTCGGATTAAACAACGAAACACTAAACAAAAAATCCTTCGGGGAAAACAGTACTGAGAGGACTATATAGGCAATGTCTCAGCTTCACAATCCTTCAGAGTATTGCTGTTTTCACTTTACTGAAAGACTCATTTCGGTTAATTTATTTCGAATTTTATTATACTTAGACTTAACCTAAGCGTCTAATTACTCTAAGGCGTTAATATCGCCTTGATAGACCGAAACTTGTACTTTTTAAAGTTAGCAAAGGTATTAATTCCTTAGACTACCTAAACGTAAAGGTAGATAACTCCCACGAAATTTTTTCTTAAGCACAGTCATTCCTTAGGAGAATAAGACTGAAGTCATCAGTTAAGATTATGACAAACAAAGACAATACGCTTGCAAAGAAACGCAAGGCCAAACGTAAAAAAATGGAAAGAGAAGCTGCTAACGCTACAGCAGCTACCGCTGCCGCAGAAGCAGCCGAAGCACTTATCTCCGACAATAATAGTCAGGACAATCCCTCGAATAAGGATATAGCCACTCCGATTACGGAAACTACTCCTACAGATAGAGCCCGAGGGCCAACTATTGCCTCTCTCAAAAGGTACCTATACTGGAACCAGAAGAGGAGGCAAGCTCAAGTGGCAAACCCGAATCTACGTCCGAGACCACTGAGCCAACGCGCATAAGTAAGTTAACTACTGAAAACACTGATCTTAAGAATCAGTTAGCCAACCTTAAGAAAAGCAGGACTGTTGAGCATGTAGATCGAATGTATGGAACAGGAAAACACGCACAGCATTTACGCGAGCATGTTTCTCCGGGCACTACTGATGCCCTACAGAAGTGGACAGAACGTCGACTGACAATTACGCCCGAAAAGCGTGAAGGCCTGAGCGCTACACATGTGGCAGATGAGCTAAATATCTATACATTACAAGGTACTACCACCAGAACGCCAGGCCAACTATGCGCCTGTTCTAACGCCATTATAGACCCAGAGGCATGTAAAATTACTCCGCCACCTTTACCCAACTGGGATGACAATCGTCGGAAACCAGTTAAGACTGGGTATGTCATCCAGACGCAGAAATCACCCAAGATTATAATACCAACTACTATCCAAGGAACAGAGCACCGAAAGGCCTCGACCATGGACTGTACAAGGGGTAACAAACATTCCCGTAAACGTGTTAACGATGTCGAATTTAATCACTTCGATTGCACAGCATTACACCAGCCCGCAGAGGATTTCCACTCTGACGAGGTGACCGAGCTTAATATATCAGTCGACGATTACACCATTAAGATGGAAATCGCCCATGACGAGCACCTCGGTGTATGTGTGTGTTTGTGTAGACGTAGTGTGTGTGTATGTGTCTGGTGTAAGTGTGTGTGTACACGTGGGGTGTGCGTATGTGTCTGGTGTAAGTGTGTGTGTACACGTGGGGTGTGTGTGTTATGTATATGGTGGTTTTTGTGTGTAACCATGGGGTATATGTGTTTATGTGTCTGGTGTGTGTGCTTGTGTACACGTGGGGGGAAAGTCTGTGTCTTTGTTTGTCTGGTATGTGTGCGTGTGTATATATATATATATGGCGTATGTGTGTGTATATGTAGTGTGTGATTGTGTACATACCTACAGACAAACAGAAATGGAGACGGAAGTGTGTTAGAGCTGCCACTATGGCTAATAGATCTTGTTTAACAGTTGGATAATTCAACTGTGAAGCATTCATTGCTCGACTAAAGAATTGTAAATATCTAGGTTTGGTATTTATAACCTGATATAATACTCCCAAGGCTAAGTCTGATGCGTCCGTTGCTATTTCAAACGGCACGCCATCGACTGGCCCTTGTACAACTGGGGCTTGTTGGACTGCGTGTTTGAGCGCTTTATATGCGTTATCACACTCTTTAGTCCACAAGTCTCCCAGTTTGCCTTCATGACATCTTAAGTGTCCAGAAGGTTTAAGGTAGTCAGCTAAGTGTAGTACTCCATCTGAAAATATGTTTACAAACCCACACATGCAGTTAACATCTCTTTCTGTAGTTGGTGTTCGCCAATCTAACAGGTGTTCTACCTTACAGGGGTCGATCTTAATACCTTCTCCAGATATATGTTAGCCTAAGAGCTGTATTTCGCTCATTGCGAAGTGACATTTCTTCTCGTTAATCTTGAAGTTTTGCTCGTTGAGTCTCTTAAGGACTCGTCTGACTAATGCGGCGTGTTCGCCCTTAGTCTTAGAAAAGATGACTCTGTGATCTATATAGACTTGCACGTTAGGCATGTCTGCAAACATTTCTTTCATTACTTGTTGGAAGAATACTGGTATAGAGTGTAACCCGAAAGGTGCACCTCTGAACCGGTATTGTTTACCTTTCCACATAAAGCTAAAGTATTTACGGTGGGGTTCATATACCTGCATTTGATGGTATCCTTGTGTAAGGTCTATAGTTGTAAATACTGTAGCACCTTCAATCCTTCGCAGTAGCTTGTTAATACGAGGTAAGGGAAAGCTATGAGTCGGCATTAATTTATTTATTGGACTCGTATCTAAACATACTCTGACTTTCTTAAACGATCTGTCAGAGTTATGTTGGTCTACGGCTAGCAACGCCAAGCCAACTGGCGTCTGTTGATAGTTAATTTCTATCACTCCATCTGCTAGCCATTTCTCAATTTGTTCTTTTACCACAGCCTCGTGTCTCCAGGATACATAGTTCCTTGAGGGACACTTTAACTGTGTAAAGTTTACCTTGGTTAAGTCAAGGCTGACATATTCGTCGTTAAAGCGGAATTTTGCCCAATCTGTGATCTTTATCTTCTGATTAACTAGAATCAGATCCATGATTTTGTTCGCAAAGTCAGGTATGAATGCCTTGACTGTGTCTGACGGGGGCTTATATGGATTCAGACAGTTATTGTCTGATTGATCCTTTAATGGATCTATGTTATTTGGTAGACCAGTTACTGTTATACCTAGAGTGAGTAAATCGCTCATTCCGACTATAATGTCGTACTTCTGTGACATCTTAACTATCCAGCTTGGGTAGTGATATTCCTATCATCGGCCAGGGAGATTTTAACATCTGTGGCCATGGTATCACACTTAGCAGTTTTATCATCAGCTAAAATGAGATGAGTTGTTTGTGTTCTCCTTTCAATATCTTTCATTAATGCAAAACGATCGGATATACATAAAATTTCTGAACCAGATCAATCAACGCAAGGATTTTATATCCATTGCAATATACAGGGATTATTCCACGCTCATCTACAGAGTCGTTGTACTGTCTGTGTAACGATTGTACCCGGTAGTATCGTCAGTCCAACTTAATGTTGGGCTTTCGGTCACAAGACTTAGTGTGATAACCATTGGTATTCTCACACTTGTCACACTTAGTAAGAAAGTGTGTACAGGTGGATGTATGTCTACCATTCCAATAACCGGTAGGGGTTAACTGGTACATGTCATACCCACACTGGGCGTCGGCACATTTCTTAATCTCCTTAAATGAAGGTTCCATGTCCTTCGCTCCTGCGCGTGCCCGTTTATTGGGTCGCGTGGTTAAAGTGGATTCGCGAGCACGTGTATATTGGGGTCTCTCGTTTGAGGTCTGCCTGGATACGTAACCGTGATCGGTGAGCTCCCTCGGCTTCTTAACAGCCGCCTTTCCCTTCGATGTTACTCGATGTGCGGAAAAAGAGTGGATATAGTATCATAAAATTGTTCCCATGTAAGTCGGGATAGATAAAACTTTGTTTCATGTCCCTTGTATCGAGCCTCAGTCGCGTGTTTACGTCGCAACTCGGTGTACAGACTCTCACGGTCGTTGTTCTCTATGTTCTTACAGAACACGTGCATAACCAGGAATTCGTACCATCGCTATGCCTTGTCCTTTGTTATATCGGGACGTTTTAGGTCAGCGTCTAACTTCAGAATATAACTATGAATGGGCGTGTTCTCGGCTGGTTCATTTAAAATTGAACTTAGCCCCGGGCTACGCATATTCTTACTTTACAAGAATGTGACCAACCAACACACAGCTGGCCAGTCACGACAAGTGTCTAGATCATGCTGGTGTCGCTTCAGGATCAGATAACTGGTACCTGTAGGGTCAAATGTCTGCATTAAGGCAGAGATCCATTGCTGGGGAGCGATATCATTCGTCTCCAGCATAACCATAAACGCATTAAGCGTACGAGTTAGCGTGTCGAGGTCATGGTCGCTTATAAACTCGACCTGCTTGCTGTTGGCATGCCAGTTCGACTTAAGTCGACTGATCTGTCCCTTGTACTTCTGGTTGTCCCTGTGGTCCTGTCTACGTTGGGCCTAAAGTTGTTGGTCTATGCGCTTTTACTTAATCGCAACAATATTCGCAAAGTATGCTACGTCATCAGCATGATGCGCAGTATGGGCGACGTCTATTTTATTGGTATAGTCGTCGACCGATTTATTAGGGTCGGTCACCTCGTCAGAGTGAAGATCCTCTGCGGGTTGGTGTAAAGCCGTGCGGTCGAAGCGATTAAATTCTACATCGTTCACACGTCTGCGGGGATGATTAATATCCCTTGGCGTCGGAATAACATACCCAGTCATAACTGGTTTCCGACGATTATCCTCCCAATGGGGTACAAGTGGCGGAGTATATCTCCTTTCCTCTCGGTCTATAATACCTTTGAGGACAGATGGCTCACGGCCGGGTGCCAGAACTTACCTATCGGTCTATAATACCTTTGAGGACAGATGACTCACGGCCGGATATCAGAACAGGTGAATGATTAGCCTGTTCTTCTAGCAGTAAGGTCTCTTACGGTATACCGACGCTGTGCATCTCTTGACTCAGGTGTCGAGCTTGAGTCTTTGGGCGTAATTGCCTGTCGATGTTCTGTCCACTTCTGTAGGGCTTCAGTAATGTCCGGGGAAACATGCTCGCGTAAATGCTGTGCGTGTTGTCCTGATCTATCTAGTCGATCTACATGTTCGACAGTCATGTCTTTTATAATAGTAGCTAACTGATTTTTAAGATCAGGGTATTTAGTAATTAGCTTACTTCTGTGCTTCGGCTTAGAAGTCTCGGACGTAGATTCGGTTTTGATACTTGAGCTTGCCTCCTCTTCTGGTTCCATAATAGGTTCCTTCTGAGATTTGTCCTTGTCCCCTATAATTGGGGACGCCTTCATAATTGGGGACTTTCCTTTCTGATTTTCGTCAGAAAAATGGGTTGGGGCGTCTTGAGACGTATCCCGTGTCTCACTTCTTGGCTTCGTTAATGCAAGCTTTGAAGTTGAGGCAATAGTTGGCCCTCAGGCTCTGTCAGTAGGAGTAGTCTCCTTAAACGGAGCGGCTACTTCCTTATCTGAAGCATTGTCCTTTTGACTATAATTGTCAGAGGCAAGTACTTTGGCTACAATACTCTTAAATGCATCAGCAGCGGCGTCGGTTGCTTTTGCAGCAGTAATAGCTGCGGCAACGCTAGCGACTTTTCTCACCATCTTCTTTTTTTCAGCTCTACGCTTCTTAGAAGGAGTGGTGTCTTTCTTGGGAAGCTTGTCTCTTAACGACTAGCTTAGACAAGAGAAAAAAATGTTGTGGTAGTTAACTTACCTTTACGCTCAAGTAGTCTAAGTAATTAATATTTTTGCTAACTTTAAAATGTGCAAGATTCGGTCTAATAAAGGCAATACTAATGCCTTAGAATAAATAAACGCGTAGGTAAATTCTAAATATCGTGTAAATATCGATATAAATAACCGAAATGAGACGTTTAATAAAGTTAGGTTTGCCTCGTGAAAACAGCAATACTCTGAGGGATTGTGAGGCTGAGACATTGCCTATATATAATCCTCTCAGTACTGTTTCCGCCGAAGGGATTTTATTTAGTGTTTCGTTGTCGCTCTATTCTGGGGCGAATCCGAGAGACTCATAAAATCCTATCTTTAGAAAAAATATAAAAATAAAAATAACTTGCCACTATCAAGAATTACCGACTTAGCCTTCATCAGACTGGCACAACTGGTTGGCTTATCGGAGGATCAACTAGGGAACGTTAATAGTCCCTAGAAACCTATATTCGGTTGAGCCATCTCGCTACCGAAGTATTCAGATATAAATAAAATTGGAAAGTAAATAAAGCTCTATGGTATTTTACTGAGGCCTTTTAATGGCCTCATACAAATATCTGATATGTTAAATAGAAAAGGTTTAATTAATAAAACCATTAAAAACCATTTTAGGAAACTTAAGTTCCTCGTGCTATTAAGAGCACATTTAGGAGACTTAAGTTCCTCGTACTATTAAGAGTACATTTAGGAAACTCAAGTTCCTCGTACTATCAGGAGTACGTTTATAATTTGCGTACTGCTTAAGAGTACGTTTATAACATAGAGACTAATGTGGAGGCCCGGCTTATTACAATACGAGTACTAACGATTCCATTACGTCATCGCAGATGCAGTACGTAAGAAGAACGTAAGTCATCTATGGCGCGTTTCATTCGCGCCTTATGTTTGCGGTTTATACGGTACACCCTTTTTATGGCACATGCCTGATACGAGTATTAACGATTCCATATCGACATCGCAGAACTCACTACCGTTATATCAGTGCACCTTATTCCTGGCCACCTGTACCTTCTCTTACCATAGTATCTCATGGTGATCTGGTTTGTCCTTGTTAAAGGGTATTTATAACTCACTATATTTGCCACGAAAATAGTGAGCGGGTGTTGTTCCTGTAACTGGATCAGCACACTCGTTCATCTACACACACACACACACGCACACCACACACATACACAGACACACACACAGACACACACACACACACAAACACACACACACACACACACAA
>NW_014040446.1:13754-26194 GCF_001186125.1 Sphaeroforma arctica JP610 | reverse complement strand
ATATACACACACACACACACACACATATATATATATATATATATGCTTATGTGTGTGTGTGCGCGGCATGTATGTATTTGTTTATATATGTACTTGCGATAGATTCCTTCAAGGACAGGTACACCACATATATACACGCGCGTTCTACACTACTTACGTCGTATAGTTTTGCCACGAATGAGTAGTCAGCCTTTGTTGACTCTCTTTGAAGGTTCTGCTTTTTTTTTCGGCGTTCCGCTGAGCTTCCATCCCCCGGCCGCATTCACTGCCTTGATTCCGAGGCACTTTTTGGTGTCCACAATGTCCTCATCGTTCGATTCTTCGTCGGAGCTCCGTATATCCACCTCTGCCTTACGCACTTCTTTCTCCTTGTGAACGTCTGGGACTACTTTATCTGGGACTAAATTGGACATGGTGGATTTTAACAAGCAGTATACATGCACAAAACCACTAGTCAAAAATTTCTGATGCTCCTCAGCGATAGGCCAACGGTATCTAGACTAGACCGGTCACGTACTGCAAATATTTCAATCAGTATAGGTATGAACCAGAAGAGCCCAGATAGAAGATTTCATAGCCGTTGGCCAACGATATATATACTAGACCGGTCATATACTGCAAATATTTCAATCCGTATAGGTATGAACCAGAAGAGCCCAGATAGAAGGTTCCTTCGCCGTTGGCCAAAATGTGCCAAACTGAGTATAATCAGCCCGTCAAAGCATGTACATTTTTCCAATGTTCACAAGATAATATTGGAATACCATGCATTTTTACTATTAAATTTGTTCTAGCATCAGTAGCATGGGCACATAGTATGATTTTTTTTGGAAGGAGAACAGGAGTAAATTGAATTCTTCTGTCAGCTTTGCACAATTCACAATGTTGAAGAAGACATTGCATGAATTTTTTTTGGAAGGAGAACAGGAGTAAATTGAATTCTTCTGTCAGCTTTGCACAATGCACAATGTTGGAAGTGAATGTAAAAGTATTTTCTATTTCGATTCGTGGGACTTCAAGACTTGTGGACTTGTGGTCTTTTCACTCAGCTTTCTAGTTCTTTTACTACTCTTAGCTCTTTTTTAAAAACAAATCCATATATAAAGCAAAACAAAAAAATTAACAAATGTTAGATGTTCCATAAATCGTAATCCATACTATACACATACAGAGAGTCTATCATTGGTCTCTGAAGTCACTCCTAACTCTAGAGAGTGAGAGGAAGTCGATCAATCGTGATTCGTGAAGTACTGAAGTCCAATACAATGAAATACATACTGTATAAATTATTATATAGTTATTTTGAAACAAAAGTACATCCATATTGATATAACCTACACTAGAGGCTTCTACCGCTATGTACGGCTAAATACCGTTATTCAAGCTTGATTAGACGTTCAACGTTTATCGTTTAACGGGTCATTTTATTTTTGCCTAGCAACGTATATATGATTATATGTACTGAATTTGGCCCAACATTTTCGATAACAGCGCTCATCTAGTGGACCATATTTATATCTTTTGGCTTCAAAACAAGGTACATAGAACCAAATTACCATTATATCTGAAAGACTGAGACTATTAGCCAACCAGTGCCAAAATGTTAGGGCAAAATTAAGCTCCGTGCTTGACCTGGAATTTGTCACCACTCAAATATACTTGACCCTAACGTTTTAAACGTTATGAGGTTTCAGGTTAGCCGGGGCTGCAGCTGGGGAAAACACCAAATAGCAAAAATAAAATTGTACTCGAGAAAATCAAAATCAAAATCAGGGGCTGCGCCGCTATGTACGAGCTATTAAAAATATATTTTGTTAAAAAATATATTTCAATTGCGGACGAGCTATTTTGAAAAACAATGAATAATGAGAGTAAATAGAGAACACTTGTTGTTTTGGAAATATTTATAAAAAACAAAAACAAAACAAAAAAATGAATACATCCTTAAAAACAGTGTAACACTGCCTTAATGAATTCATGATAACAGTGATAACTGATAACGCTGAAAACAGTAAATATGGAGCCAATTGGCAATTACTATTACTCTATTAGCCATAGCCCATACATAGCCCATAAATATTCATGAGAGCATGAGAGGTCTTTGCCCTGATGAGTGCTACTACTCTAATCTATGTACACTTCTTGTATCATACAGAACACACTACATAGAGAGAGGGAGAAGAAAATCTCAAATCAGGGTATGAGGCGATTTTGCGAATAGCAGTTATAAAATACCGGTTTCGAAATATCCAATCAAAAGTTTACTACGTGTCCTGACTTTCTAAAAAAGGTTTGTATGCACCAGCTGAGCTAGCTCAGCTTGAGCTTATGCCTGATGGCCTTATATGAGTTATGAGGTATGAGCTAGTAGAGGTGCCCTTTCTATACCTTTTGTATAAAAGTATATCCTGCAACCTAGCTGCTGCTGGCAATGCATTTATTATTTTGTGCAACGAATATTTAGATGTTAGCTCACTCAGCTGACAGAAGAAATCTACTCCTGTTCACCTTCCAAAAAAAAAACACTTACAATATGCCCAATTACCCATTAGGGAAAACAAAATTCAAAATTCAAAAAACATACACGGTATTCAGTATTCACGCCTAATAAGTAGTAAATTCGTGTCATTTTTAAAAGTTTGGGACGCTGCGTATATATATAGGACACAGACCCCTGCCATATTTACAATCGAAACTTCTTGAATAATGACAAAATAAAATACACTTGCAACGTCTTGAATATATCACACGTTATGATGTACCACGTTGGCCAACAATACAACACTTACGGGAATCCGCTGAAGAACCTGGTTAAGCGCACGTCGATACTCAGACCATTTGATCATCACACCAATATAATCAGCATAGACTGTCTGGACAGTGAAGACTGCACCATCAATCCATTGAATTCGCTCTCACACACAAGCATATACAACGGCACATCACAGTCACAGGCGGAACTGTGGAGACCGTCCGTGAATGCTCGTGGCCCAGAGGTAGATCCCAAGGTACTAATCGACACACTAAAGTTCTATCCTGGCTACAGAGGATATTCTCTAGCGGGTAATGTGAAGAGCAAGAAAGCAGTTGAAGGCTACTCTGTCAAGATCCAGCGCCGTACGGCCATCCTCGTGAGTGCCGATGAGTATGGATTGATCATTCTGTCAAATGACGATGCGAGTTTGCAGTACAGGATAAATTGGTCTCTGATAGCTGACGTTGATCATGTACACACAGATGATATATCCACGCCGCTTCGCAAGCGGAAGCGCACTAATTATCTTGCACTACGATTGAAGGATGGCTCGGTGTACGTGATCAATTCACTACAAACGCCTGAACTGTTCAGGTTAGTAGACAAATACATTCCAACAAGTTCAAAATGTAGGGTCAAAGCAAGTAAATAAATAAAAATTTCAAATAAAAAAAGTAACCATATTTACATTATATCGGTGAAACCGTCCAAAATACGGCATTTTCTGTTCTAGGCCGGTGTTTGTTTCATATTTATAGGCTGCAGCTACATATTTGGATGCACATAGCGGCTCCTGGGGGCTTCTCATGTACTATTATAATATATTTGTTCTTTTGGCGTGTATAGTTGCCTACAGCGAAAGATTTCCCGGTAGTAGACCAGAAGCATACCATATATACATATTTGAATATCGTTTCATATATTCCAATGACATGGACGAACATACGTACCAATATATACAACATATTTTTATATACAAAAGGTACACACTAAATCGGGACAGGCTGTCTTCTCGGATCAATATCTCACCAAATATTGTCACGAATGAGTACCAAAATATTTGCTATGTCGGTTTTTAAAACGTGTTGTTTAGTGTAAATAGCGGACTCTCGTTTCAAGGCAAATAAAAACACATGTTATTAAACTGTTGTAGCCTGTTCAGTGTTCTAGTTTTCCTTTTTAATTTCGACTCTAAATTTTCGGTCGTAAAACTGATGCTGACCACTTGCGTTTTTGGTGATATAGTTTTTCGTGTTGTCAATTCTATTATACGTTTATTGTTTGTCACAAGCCAGACACTGCCTAACAGAATTGTAAAATGCGGGTCTGGCGGTATTGCATTCACCGCTCTATAGGAATGCTATTGGCACCACTGAGAATCCGGTATAATGACGTTGAAAATGGCCCTCTTGCTCAATTTACGATATTCGCTACCCAAATCCAGAGGGCCATTTCTGTAGAGTGTAAAGCCAATCTAACTATCAAAACAAATATTAACTACAAATAAGATGCACAGTAAAACCATGGCAGAAAAGCGTCGCTGAGATATTATTGGGTTTCATTTAAACCATAAAAGCTTGTCGCTTTTATCGACCTCCAGATTGTTTGTCGATGTGAAAAACTGATCTATGTTTTAATTGCCTGTACTTTATATTGACGTTTGTAATGGTCAATTAATATACTGTGGAAACCGCCACAGTAATTTCCTCCACACCTTCAACCAGAATAAAAGGAGTAACTGCAATGCTTTGGATCGAAGACAAAGCTTCACTTGTTTTGTATATATCTATTACCATATAATCCTCAGTATTCAATATTCGAATAAACAGACAAGGCAAAGTGCGTCATGAGTAACTCACACCACTACCACACATACATTATATCGCTCTCATTCTGTAAACAAAACAGCAAGGATCACCTCTAGTGTGTATGCCCCTGTCGGACTGGTGGTGTGGTCCGGCACCGCCGCGTGCAAGTACCCTCACAAACTACGACTCAAGACAACACAACACTCGTTAGTAGAGACACGTAGCTTTCCATCAACAACTTCCCATCCATGATCAATACATATAGTGGAGAGGCCGATACCTATATTACCAGACAAATCGGATTGGAGAGCGGTGATGACTCCGAAGTCCCCATACGCATCATACAGCTCCGGAGTTCCAGTCATCGTCTCAATATCAACGTGTTTAGGATTTTAGTTATCTTGCTGATAATGCTGAGGGTATGAACATCGACGGACTTGAATGCTCCGAATCAGATCATCCGGGCTGTGCCGAGTATCAGAAAATACCTTTGATGATGCGAACCTGTTTCCTCCAAAGTCGCGAATAATCCCATTAAAAGATAGGTACAATATGCTATGTTGCCGGATATCCAAACATGAATTCTGATGGCGGTTACACAATTGGCGTAACTCATTCGTACACCGGCATTAACTTAGATAAACTTAGATGGAATATTGGTACATACCAAGACAAATGTTCACCCCGAAGTTTGACATAAGTTGTACAATTAGAATGGGATGCATGCACGTGTGTCGGATATACACATCAAGAAGCGTTACTAATAGCAACGTCGAGAAGCTATCTTATGCCAACACGCGGTTATAAAATTAAGTACTGAATAAAAATTAAACGTCGATTGAGGATCTCAGCGTCTATGACCAAGCACCACTCTAATTGATATCCTGCACCATTTTCTCCATTCGAATATTT
Organism: Sphaeroforma arctica JP610; assembly: GCF_001186125.1. Lineage (NCBI taxonomy): Eukaryota > Ichthyosporea > Ichthyophonida > Sphaeroforma > Sphaeroforma arctica. The sequence continues at coordinate 20,719 of NW_014040446.1, read as the reverse complement.
ATTGCCTACTTCATCTTGATTGTACCAGCTTCGACGGCCTGCAGAGAATTGAGACAAAATGTATTCATACGTAATATAATACGAGGTAATTACTGCCAGATGCGCCTAGGCAGGCGTTCACGTTCGATTGATTACATTTTTCACCTCCAATACGTAAACGTTGTATGATATATAAGCTTTGATCTGAGGATCGAAATGACGTATATCAGAGCACTTGATAGGAAGATTCTGCCAGTAGTAGGGATATTGTGGACAATTATTGTGATAGTGAATCGCTACAAACGAGTGCCGACACAGCTGGGGTACGCTGGAGAATCAGAGATAAACCAATTCATGTGCAATCGTTACATAGGGATACCAGTGCGTGAGCAAGCGATCTCAGAATCTACCTCGGATATGACGACTGAGTACACGAACGATAGATTTTGAAGACACTCTGCGGGTGCTGCATTCGATACATTCGGATTATATTGAACGAAACAATCGCCCTGCACCATCGAGACACCAACTTAACGTAAGACGGGGCTAGATGGGAAAGCATGGACGGCAATACCAGATAGACATGAAAATCACACACACCTCTACACGGACACAAACGACCGAACACACATACACATACATGCACGCATGTCCCTCTGACGCACTCTTTTCGGTACCCAACAGACCCGACATCGGTATTCCGATCAATTACCAAGCAAGTTAGTACGAGTAAAGGGACTTATATACACGTATTCAGCCTATTGACACTATATGAAGGTCCAACCCGATCTGCCTCTACAATTAAACTGAGGAACACACCTTCATAATACGCAGTTCCTTGTCAATCTTCTTCTGGTTCCTTTCCTCGTACATCTGCTTGTTTTTCAGTATCCGCTCGACCACCATTTCTGCGTGCAACTCGCTGCCACTCTGCACAGTCTCCACTGTACCTTTCTCCCTACAATGATCATACCACGCGTAGAGCATTGTACATGTGTCAGATAGTTACTCTGATGCATGCAACTCACTGCCACTCTTAAGTTGCACATGTCTCTGCTAGTTATCCTGGCATAAGCTGAGCGCTCTATTTCACATACTCGCATCATATCAAGAATCAACACGCATTTGCTAAATAAGGCTACTCCAGTATGTACACTCCAATATACGGGCTTGCATTAATCAAACCTCATCTATGTACGTGTATGATCGCACATAGTGTACAACCGCCAGTGGTTCTGCAGTGTAACGACTGTTACTGTACCCATCTCAGTCGGGCACCGTGTCTCCATGCCCTCTCCCACAACCATCGAACCGTAACATTATACAGGGTTATCTTATCGTAACATCATACAGGGTTGTTTTATCGTAACACAGAGTTATCTTATCGTAACATCATACAGGGTTGTCATATCGTAACATCATACAGGGTTATCTTATCGTAACATCAAACAGGGCTCTCTGTTTACCATACCTGGCTACTTTGAATATATCCACGCCCTGGTCTTTCTTAGCCACAGGTCGTTCCCCGTGCACCACCACGTCCACGTGGAAGTGCTCCAGCAGTTCAGGCGTCAACTCCATTGGCGCGCCTGGTTCCAAGTAGGTAGGAATGAGCACTCCCATAGTTTCATAGGCATGTTATTAAGGTTCGGTACAATAGGAGACCGCTGATGTATTATTTACTACAGTTTGCATATAGTCATATAGACACCCACATGTCAGTGGTTTATCTACTCGACTCTGAGCGAGTTATTAAGACGCTAGTGAGAGCCTTCCTATTCATCCACTTCTGATCCGTGGTCAGTCAAACCAACATACACATCCCATCACCCACACGTGTATACAAACACGTGCACACATACTCACAAGCATGCGCACACCTACCGATAACTACATTGTCCACGTGGCGATTAGCTAGGACCGATAGTGTCCTCTCGTGCAGGTTCATTATGGGCCAGTTGGAGCCCTTCCAGGCGTTCACCTCCAGATCGGTGTACAGCCCCACAATCAGATAGTCGCCCTTGGCTTTGGCTGCTTCCAGAAAGTCACAGTGTCCGGCATCTGTGGCAGAAATGGGGGGAATACACGTGGAGTTTGTTGGCAGGAATTCGGTATGTAAAAAGAAACGGATGATCGAATAGTCACATTCGGGTGCCCTAGAACTGCAGCGCGCATACCCAAAGATATGGATAACGTATGCAACGAAGATATGGATTACGTATATAATGAATATATGGATTATGTATATATTGAAGATATGGATTACGTATGTAATGAATATATGGATTACGTATATAATGAAGATATGGATTACGTATATAATGGATATATGGATTACGTATATATTGAAGATATGGATTGCGTATATACTGGATATATGGATTACGTATATAATGAAAATAGGGATACGTATATAATGAAGATACTACTCATGCATGGCGTAAGGGGCTGCGTTCATGTGTTGTAATGCTTATCGCACACATAAATACGCAGGCTGTGGTCATATGGCATATATCTGCACGTCACATACATACACATACATACACTGAGCACGAGATACCCACGGATACCCCCCCCACGCCCGTAAATGCACACACATATGAGTTGGAAACAAGACGCGCAGGCCTATCCACGCATTTCACAACAGGACCGGCGCTATTACTACCCGTTTAAACCCCGTTATACGTGGTTACAAGCTGCTCAGAGCGGCATTGATATAAATAAGATATAAATAAAACTAGGCCTGACGATCACACTTGTCATGGTGCACGGGAAGCAGCCTATATCTTATATGCTGTCGAAATATTTGGACTGCATGATCCAAATACACTCACACACTGATATGTACATATACTATCAAAATGATATATATACAGATATACATATATACCTAAATCCAAATGATATGTGTACTTATAGTCAAATGATGTACATATACTTATAGTCAAATGATGTATATATTCATACATCGAAATGATATATATATAAACTTATATTCAATTGATATAAGTATACTTATATAGAAATGCTATACATATATCCAAATGATATACGCATTCTTAAAATTTTAAATGATATACGCATACTTATTTTCAATATACATATACTTACATCCGAATGATACACATAAACTTATATCCAAATGATATCACATATACTTCTATTCAAATGATATACATATACTTATATAGAAGTGATCCAAATACACGTATGACATAAATAAAGACTGAATGTGTTTAATGGTTGTATGTTGGGGGGTGCGGCAAACTAATTTCAACTTACGGAATAGATCGAACGTTCCTGACACGTACACCACCTTGTCTCCGGGCTGTGCAGCGTTGAAAAAGCGGAGGGATATGGTGTAAGCAAAACGAGCCTCAACTTATTTCCGTAAGTCAATAGAAGTATAGAGAGATACATGTGGTTGGTGTGAGCTGAAGTAACATCCCAGACGAACAGATGAGTTAAAGGGTGTATGAGCTGTCAACCCTGGAGATAACAAGCATAATTTAGACATGGTATATATATATATATATATAAACATAAACATCAACTTCAACATAAACATCAGCATATATATATACATATATACATATATACGAGAAAGGATTTGGGTAAAGGGCAAAAGTGTCAACACAAAAATCTGGTGACTACAGTCTCAATGAATATTGTTTTTCGTGCCATTTGAATCGGGGTATAGATTTACTGGATTGAACCTTGATCGCGTCTAGATGAAATTTTGAATTGAGACTTGTCGCGATTTCAGATCGTCAGAAAACTCCGACCCAGAATACATACACGATGCAGGCTAAACCGAGCAGCGGATCAATGATAGATGAGCTTGCATAGTGTCTTCGGCTTGATTATTGAATTTTCTGCTTTGTATTTGAGAATATCCACATACGCACGAATAGGTATCAACCTTTTGTTCACTTCAGATTACGATCATGCTGCATACCTTTGGCTCCGTTCCCGATGAAAATTGAACGATCTTCTGTGATGTCTGCAAGAATTGGGTGACACCTGTGTAGGGACTCCCTTTAACCGCACCCTGTGCCAGATTTGAGACAATCAATACCACAATAGACGGCCAGACTTGGGATGATTATTATACAATTGAGTTCGACGGATAAAGGTAAAACAAATAGGAATATCGAGTAGCTGTACTGATATAGGGCTTCATGTTCCACACAGCATTTGGACCAGGGAGACTCGTGTAATACCGATATGGATATCAGAGTTTGCGTGCACATACATTAAACACATTCACAGACAGCTGCCATACCTGGGCATGTTTATACATATCCTCGATATGGGAGGGGGCTTCACCGTCTTGCGGTCGATCGAAGTGAGTCTTTGTCAAAAGCAGCATGCGCCCTACTAGATCCGTTGTACTGACCCCCTGAGTCCTTTGGCATTCTCTATCGAGGTTTACAAGTGCAAAAAAAAAGAAGATATGAACACACACACGCAACGATAGTAATACTGACTCACAGACAGATAGCTGTTGAGCTGCTGTGATATTGATATGGCTCATACTACGGGGGATACTGTTCTCAAGACAGACCACCAACACCGGGATTCACACCCCCGGAGCAGTAGACACAGGACTTCACTGAGAAGTAATCATTTCAGGTTCGGGAGAACGGGTTTGGTTTACAAGCAATTCACAAATGTGTGCCTACACGAATACACGCACACGCACATATATATATATAGATATATATTGGTATAGATACATATATATAAATATATATGTATATATATATACCTGCAGAGCTAGTATACATAACCTGATGTTTACTCATACCTCAGTCTTATACATTGAAGGTACCACCAAACATGCACATGCCAGCACAAATCTATGCTCATACCCCAATTAAACACACATATACAGAAGCCAGCTAGCTTACCTGTATCTACCAGCGTCCTTGATTTCCTGATAGCAATCGTTCCCGTCCGCATCTGAGTACAATAAGAAATGAGCACGAGACGCGATGAAACGAGCTCCCCCATAGCAAAAGTCCACTCTAAAACGTAAGTGCATGCCCAGGACCAAAATTCATCCTGGAGAATATTGCTCTATCGTACGCTACCCCAATTTTAAACCGACGAGTGCTTGTGCTACGCGAGCATGTTACCATATGGCAATACACTTCCCTTCAGCGTACGTATATGAGCATAAAAATACCGCCGAGTGTTTGAGCTACGCTGGAGTATATGACTATATACTTCTATTTGGATGAGTAAATGTACACAGGATACCCACCACAGGTGATGTCGTTTCCGTGGACTACGAAGTCGATGTTCTCCTTGTCCATCATAGCCAGCTGCGTGACGTACGGCGCACCCTCGTACACCTCATCAACCCATTTGCACGCACGTACCATTTTGTATCTGGGCAATTGAGTGTGTTATGGGGGATAGTTCTGAGTGCGGTCTAGGTGCTTGTCAGGTTGGGGATGAGCATACAGAGTAGTATCAAGCATTGGTCGAGTACGAAAGACTAGCTACCGCTTGCGAGTCTACAACGTACATGGATGAATTGCGTCTGTGACAGCTGCTGTGATGGCTTGTCATCTGAACGATTTTTGAATCGCAACACTGAAAACCCATCCCAAACTCAAAAAATTGAATATATGTTCCCTCTCACACACGAAGTCGATGTGTGAGCGTCTAAAGATCATGGCTAGCCTATGTATTGAGTGTTGACAATATGTGAGTTGCTGTACCGTGTGTATGTATGATAGATACATCCGCATGGGAACGATTCTGTGTTTCTGCGCACCCCTCCGACGAAAGTTAGTTCGTCTCTGATGTTCCAAGACACAAAGAACTCTGTAGTGAGACGCGAAATAGACCTCACCTTTCCTCCTGTGTAGCCACAGTAGGTCCTTTATTTTTCATAATGTCCTCGTCTGTGTGCACACCCACAATCAAGTAGTCGCTCATGGCCTTCGCTTGTCGCAGCGAATTGGCGTGTCCAAAGTGCATCATGTCATAGCTGGGTGAAGAACGAATAAAAGTGAACATAAGCACCAAATAGATCTGTGTGTGTGCTTGTATCGAACATGTACAAGTTTTTAGACGCGTATAGATGAGACAACCCAACACAAATTTTTAACGTGCACCCAGACCAATACACAGACACAGACACAGACACAGACATATATATATACATAAATATATAAAAAATAACATGCATTAACACACACATAGACACAAACAAACATAAATACATACATCTAAGCATATATATATATATATATATATACATATATATATATATTTATACATATATATATATATATATATATATATATACATATATATATATATATATATATATGGCTATGGAGATGGAATAGATATGGGTCTGTATTCAAATATAGAGTTAGATACGGCCATATAAGTTTATATACATGTACAAGTATAATTATGATCAGAAACATATGTATGAGTGTATACACATACAAATATATCTATACATATATATATATAATAGAGATGCACACAATCACAATCACAAACACACACACACACACATATATATATATATACTTTAAGATATATTTAATATATACATATATATATTAAGACATATTTAATATATACATATATATAAATATTTGGGTATGGGTATGGATATGGGTTGTGATTCAGATATAGAGATAGATACGGACATATATGTAAATATACATGTATGAGTATAATTATAGTTATAATTACAGGTATAAGTGCATACAAAACAAAGATATAGATATAGATAAAGGTATATATATATATATATATATATATAAACATATATATATATAAAGATATCTTATATATATACATATATGGGTACGGATATGGAAATGAATATGGGGTTCGATTCAGATATAGATATAGATACGGACATATATGTAAATATACATGTATAAGTATAATCACAGGTATAAGTGCATACAAAACAAAGATATAGATATAGATATAGGTATATATAT
>NW_014040446.1:5471-11044 GCF_001186125.1 Sphaeroforma arctica JP610 | reverse complement strand
AGAGAGAGAGAGAGAGAGATATATATATATATAAGTACATACATATACATATACCGATAGCAGATACACAATCAAGGTTAATTGAAATGAGAAACAAGCCCACATCAGGCTCATACGGTTTTGAAAATATACACATAACGGCCCGCATCTTTGCTTGTGTATGTATAGCCAAGAATTCATATATTTAACAGAACTTACCATCCATCGCACCAGGCTCGTACAGGTTTCTTCTGACCTTCATTGTTGCTATTTTGTGTCATCGTGTGTTATCTTATTTAAATATCTGGAGCGTGGTACTATGAGCAGGCCTCAGAATGCGATTTGTATAGTAATGTACTATATTGTTACGCATTGGATTCGTCCATGAGACTGACTATGTAACAAGGTATTATAGCCACCAAAGCACCAACTATAATTGTCATAACAATGGCCGGGAGTCAATTCGGTTTTAGGGTTTCAGGGTAAACGTTTTGAGAACTTGTACACCGAGTTGAAAATCTTCTGATAATATAATAGTTTTTAACGTTGTACTTTAACGTAAATACGATTGATTTCAGAACGTTTAAGCGAGAAACGAACTGAGGTGAATTTTTCCTTTAAATATGTAGGCCGTTGGTGCTAGACTGCTAGGGACCAGGGCCGCCTCGGGGTGTCACTCCACTCATGAGTCATGAGGTCATTACCGTTTTGGGCACTTTCACTCTTTTTTACTCTCCGTTGCCATGACAGAAAATTTCCCCTTGTGTTGACCAAATATAGCGATATGTACCGTGGGCGGTAAATCTGTGATATGATAGAGCTAATATGACCCACATATGTGCATTGCGCGGGGACGTGTATGTAGCCGTTGCATCTATTCTTAACTTGCTCAGTTTATATGCTCATAATAATTCACATACTCTGACTAGTTTATGCATGCGTAGGACCAATCACATAGCCTGACTAGTTTATGCTTACATAGGACTAGTCACATACCCTGACGAGTTTATGCATACATAGGACTAGTCACATACACTGACTAGTTTATGCATACATGGGACTAGTCGCATACCCTGACTAGTTTATGCATACATAGGACTAGTCACATACCCTGACTAGTTTATGCATGCATAGGATTAGTAACATACCCTGACCAGTTTATGCATGCATAGGACTAGTCACATACCCTGACTAGTTTATGCATGCATAGGATTAGTAACATACCCTGACCAGTTTATGCATGCATAGGACTAGTCACACTCCAGCCAGTCCATAGCGGCTTTGAGACTTAATTAAATATACATAAAGTTTTCTTTTGCGTCGTTCACTTTAATGACATCCGAGCATGGCATGTTCCACCGTCACACCGGCAACTTGCGCTCACTGACAAAATAAGTATCCACATACCAAGTTTATTAGTTTAATAGGAGACCGCGATATCTCGTTTTAGAAGGCTATGTATAGCGCGTGTAAATATAATTTTCAAATCCGATTGAATTTCTCAAATGTATGTATGGAGTCGGATTTTTAAACGGTTAAATGTATATACGTACATACAAGACTAGTAAAAAAAGAGAGTAATTGCACCTGCGCCTGTTCTTGGTAGAACAGATATTAATAATCGCGCAGAAGCGACCGTATCAATTGCAACATGCAACAACAAGCATAAAATTAAAGTATACACTATTTGTGGTCGAGCAAGAAAGGAGAAATATACAAAAGAAGAAACAATGTCAGTCACTATAGTCACGCCACTGTACAGATATTATAACACCCGAAATATGAAGTTGAATGACAGCAGATAACCCACTGCAAATATGACGAGCAAATAGTGCAGTACTTTTGTAGATACTACGTGAGGTCATGATGACGAATGTACACATCCAGTGGTTTAAAATACTGTTCTATTTTATAGTTACAAAACAAACCTAGAATAGGACTACTAAGCACGCTGTATCAGGGCTTTGCCTATTATACGAATATGAAATAAATCAATAATATAGACAGTTCATGATGAACGATCATGTGTTCATAATTGCGTGAGCTAGAACTGGTGATCTAATCCGAGTATTGAATCTCCGACAGTAAAGTCAGACTCATGAAATCATACCCATACAAGTAGATATAATATAAAAGGCGATCCGCCAATGTCTATATTGGAGTGAACTTGACTTTGCTGGTGAATCAAATTTCCACCGATCTCCGCTTTGAACATTCACAACAATTGATTTATAGCAACGTATTGAAAGATAAAGTTGCATAGCCTGAAGTCGTGACAGATTTCTCAATACACAAACCTCAACAGGCTGCATGCCAGTTTAACTTTCAACTTTAATAAGTTTGAAACATAATAAAGCACATACTTTCTTTTATTTAGATTGCTTTGTTGCCGTAAATAGCAGTACCGGAAACCGCCCAATCGAAAATACCGGTTGCCACTGACCAAGAAAGATATAGTTGACAGACTAGTGTATATAAACGTTTGATATGCCCAAAGTATAGCGGTGGATGATTGTAGAAGACTAGTACTAGGCTCAACCGATTAAGCATGCTCGGAACACAAGCAAGTTAGCATGTATGTATAACCCACATATACTGCCTCGTTCAAACCATATTTTTTCTGAGATACTGCGCACTAGACCCGTATCTGAATACATACCCTGAGTTTATGACTGGCGTTATATATATATATATATAAACACTCGCTCACACACACACACACACACACACATATATATATATATGTATATATATATAAACACTCGCTCACGCACACACACACACACACATATACATATATATATATATATATGTATATAAACACACACACACACACACACACACACTATATATATATATTTATACGTTTGTAATTTACATACATGCAGCCTTTCAAACCATCAATTGGTCAAGAATTACTTCTTTTCCCAACATGTATACCATCTCTTTAGGTATGTACCATCGTGCGCACAGAAACGAGTCCACAAGTAAAGTACATCAAGTAACACACAAGTACCTCATAGACTGTTTTATTCCTCTTGCGACACTAGCCTATTTGCAGATGCACCGTCCAACCCTGCATCTCCATTTTTCCCACACGTGCTTGTCTCACTGTCCTTTACAGAGCCCCCCCCCTGTGATTCTGGGCGCAAACTCGTCGTATCCTCACACCCACTATCTCGACTATCGTCCTCCATCACACCCTCTTGTATGGCGTGATCATCCTCTTTGTAGAAGCTGTCTGTGTGTCTGCTGGTCTTGTTCTCACGGCCCCTACCCAGCACTTCGATAGTGGCAGTACGTGCCAGAGTATTCATAGTATCACTTTCTTCGCTCGCTGCTGTGGCTGAATCGTGTCTTGATATAGGGCTCGTCTGCGGGATATGACAAGTAATGTTTAGACAAAGTGAGCGAAGGTTGATGCTTGGTGTGATGACAGCATGTCGAAGATACTATATATATATAACTATCTACCAACTGAAAGATCTCACAGACGCTGCGGCTGAGCCTGACATTCACAACACGTACACACCTGACCCTCTTCACCACGTTCGCTCTCACTGTGATGGCTGCCACTAGCGGTACCCTCTTCTTTCCTGGTACATTCCGCTTGAGCATCTTCAACCCCAGTCTCTGTAACCTGCCCATGTGCCACTCGTGCATTGCTCCTGGGTTGCGCGCTCGCCGGCAGTGCCGAATCGGGGTTTGATGGCGATGAACCTTGGTTTATCTGTCCCTGAGTATCCACCCGTGCCCATGCCTGGTCCTGCTCCCGTGTCTGTGTCTGCGAGTGGCTTGGTTGTGACCGTGCGGGTGCCGGGCTTGTCTGTGCGTGTACAACACGTGTGTCAGTCAAGTCCGTGTGCGTGTGTGTATCCACATCTAAACTCGCACTATCGTCGTCATCGCTCCCAAATGCAGTGTGATGAGTATGCGCTTGTGGCCCAGCGGACGGGGTCTTTTGTGACTCTCCTGCTTCATGTCCCCGTGTGTTGGGTTGCTGTGTGTTCCTCTGTTGTATATCTATATCCGATCGCTGACTGTTGGCCTGTTGCCTGTGTTGGGGTTGTGGCTGTTTCTGTGCCTGTTCCGGTGGTCTCGCTCCCTTAGAGTGCTGCTGGTGTACACTGGCGCGTGCACTCGCCTGAGATTCATAGCCCTCTCGTTGTAAAGGGGTGTCTGCCACACATGTTTTCTGCCATCCAGGATCGCCATCGCACCCTGCAAAAGGATACAAAGGTGCAATCGAATGATCAGGTTTCCAACATCATGTGAAAGAATAGCACCATGTGGACTATCTGGAGAATGTATACAAACTATATGTTACACATACACATCTACCGCAGAATGTCTTTTGTTGGGTTGATAGCCATCATCATGTGAAAGAATAGCACCATGTGGACTATATGGAGAATGTATACAAACTATATGTTACACATACACATCTATCGCAGAATGTCTTTTGTTGGGTTGATAGCCATCATCACGTGAAAGAATAGCACCACGTGGACTATATGGAGAATGTATACAAACTATATGTTACACATGCACATCTATCGCAGAATGTCTTTTGTTGGGTTGATAGCCATCACCATGTGAAAGAATAGCACCATGTGGACTAAATGGAGAACGTATACAAACTATATGTTACACATACACATCAATCGCAGAATGCCTTTTGTTGGGTTGATAGCCATCATCATGTGAAAGAATAGCACCATGTGGAGTATATGGAGAATGTTCATCCATGCAAACACTCAGACCCAAATATACGTTACACTCAGAAATAACTTGTATTGTATGCGAGTCAAAGTTTCCGAGTCTTTAGCCGCTAAATCTTCATGCGCGCATGTACCAGACAAAATAAGAGGCGCATGTCTCCTCTTGAGATTGGCGATCATGTACACGCTAGATATTCATACAAACGCGTGTGTGTGTGCAATGCGAGTGTTCGTTGCCTCGTTGCCAATGTCTTGCTGACAGTTTGAATACGTATCATATGTCAATCACAAATTTGGTATATAAATATAGCATACAAATATGGTACTACACACGGTACATTAATATGGTAAATTAATTCCCGCATTTGGCCTGATAGAGTTCCATACGCACAACCCAATGGGTAAAATTACTATCAGCCCTTTCCCTTCGCCGAGGCTCTGCTGGATGTTTGATACAGCCCACTACCTGAGTAGCAAAAACAAACGCAATCCTCACACACGGAAATGCGAGTCCACTATAAAACGCCATTTGGGTCATGCACAAGTACAGCATAGTGTAAACGCTTGCCTTTAAGCGAGTCGGAGTCGTCAGGGCTATGCACGCGAGTACGGTCATCGGTGGTGGCCTGTGTGTCTGTGTCTGTGGTGGTGTCGAGGGCTCTGATCAACGTGCCTGGTGCAATAAGAAACCGAGACAAGTGATTATGAAGGATACAAAGCGGACGAAAATTGAATTAGCCACAGGGGACTCATGGAGAGATAGCCTGTGTGGGTGTGGTTGTGGCTGTGGTTATGGGTGTGGGTGTGGTTGTGGCTGTGGTTATGGGTGTGGGTGTGTATGGTTGCGGTTGCGGTTGTGGTTGTGGTTGTGGG
>NW_014040446.1:0-3004 GCF_001186125.1 Sphaeroforma arctica JP610 | reverse complement strand
ATATACATATATATAAATATATATATATAAATACATACAGACACACAGACACACAGATACATGCACATACACACACACACACATATATATATGAAAGGTAAAACCCCACAAGGAAAGAGTAATAAGTACAAGGTACGTGAGGATCCCAGCGTGTGTTAAGTTTTGGTGCTTCTATACGCGGCAAAGAACAAGAACGCACGATTTGTTCTTGAATGAAACGATTTGAAATGATCCCAACCGATACAATACTATGCGGAGGACAAACATCAAAATGTAAGCGTGTGGCACAAAGCACCGCCAGAGGGCGATGGGGGATGATATTGGCGAAGGACCCAATCGTCTCCGAGAGATATATTGGCTGACAAATAAGTGACAACTTTGGTTACGATACGCCTTTGGAATGCATCGACCAAGGTAATGAATTTCCGCATAGACAGATGTCACATTATACACCTACCACACAACGAGCCCCACAACTGCTACTTGCCAACCCCCACTTTCTGATTCGCAAATGACGAAATTACGCACTTCACACATCCCCCCATTTACGACCGTCCTGCGCCACTGAATGTTGCACTCCCACAACGCCGGCCTTGAGTCCAGACCCGCCTCGGCTATGTAATGTGCTTCACATCGTACAATTAAAACTCAAAGACCACCTCATAGCATTCAGATACACATATACATACTATGTATAGCCAAACCGTGTCGTAAACAAACCAATGGCGTTCGAGGCACTACGAAAGGTGTGTGTCCCACAGCAGCAGCCTTCGATCCCTGCACACTGGGCCTATACCATATTCCCACTTTAGGGTATAGGGTTTTAGGGATCATTTTAGGGTTACAAGGACTAATCAAACGCCGGAGTCCAGCCCGCACAGACACACATCATAGCACTATGCACAATATGTCGCACCCACACACCACTACCTTCCGAGGTATCCTGAGCCCCGGGAGGCTGAAGTCCCACAGCAGCAGCCGTAGGTCCAAGCCCACTGAGCCGATGCGATAAACCCGGTTTTTCTCATCGCATACCCACGGGTCAAACGCCACCGCGACCACCCACGATGAATGGCCCTCTCCACGTGCGACCAGACCTTTGTTCTCAACTGACCAGATGGAGACAAGATCATCCTCGCCGCCTGTCTGGAAGGGTTTAATCGGTAAACAGAGGTCGTGAGCAAAGGGTTGGATGTGTGTTTAGTTGTGTGTGTGTTTAGTTAGATGTGTGTTTAGTTGTGCGTGTGTGTAGTTGTGCGTGTGTGTAGTTGTGTGTGTTTAGTTGGATGTGTGTTTAGTTGGATGTGTGTTTATTGGTATGCGTGCGGTGTATAACAGCGGGATACATATGTTAACACAAACACATGCCACTGACGGAAGCACTTGGTGGCCATAAATGAATTAAAATAAAGTCCGCAGACAATTAGAATCGCAAACCACTGCTTGCCATACATGCCCCTGACGGAAGCACTTGGTGGCCATAAATGAAGTAAAATAAAATCTGCAGACAATTAGAATCGCATACCACTATATACTTGCCGTCCGGACTCCAACTCACACACAGCAACGCACCGAAATAGCTCTGCAGCGTGACGATTAATCTGAGAGGAGACGGTACGGTACAGGCAGAACATTTGCACGGCGAAAGAAAGAAAGTTAGCGACAGATGCACGGTAGGCTATGAGCCGCATGCGACTGTACGTACCTACTGAAATGAATGTGTATATAAACTAAAAATAAACAGAATAAAAAGCTCGGAAGATGCGAAGGACCGTGCCTTACAGTAAGTAACCCGCATTCTGGGATAACTTTTCTTTAAGTACCCCACAAACTACACTCACCTGTCAGCCTTCACATCGACTATACGCAGACAGCCGTCCTGGCTCACAATGGCCACACTTTGCTGGTCTGGCGAAAACTGAAACGCTGCCAACCAGAGAAAGACGAGAAGTTGAACGGTTAGTATTTGCTAGAGCAGAGAAATTATATATATATGTATATATATATATTGCGGACGGATATTTACAATATATATTATGTAACCACACAACACACTTACCATTAATTGATCCCTTGCCAACCCTCCATCGAGTGATTGGATTAGATATTTTCCGGGGGTGCATGACAGCAAATCTGGAAGGTAAACAAAAAACAGTATCTGAATGCTAAACCGTGAAAAAGAGTGGTACGTACCGAACATCTCAATACGCACTCCTACATACACCTGTGCACATGTATCCAACAAGCGTGTCCCTGGCGCTTAACATACCCGTTAAAGACGTTGCGCCCCGCTTCTTTCCAATTCATGGCTGTTGTGGGGTCTAACCGTTCCTTGTGGTATTTGTACATCATTCCGTCTGCGTGCGCGGCTATAAATAGGTCACTGCTCCCGGGAATCCAGCGTAGATAGGTAACCTTTGTTTTGTTTATGCATCCCTGTGTATCCGAAGTCGGACAAAATCCAACGTTTTTTATTTGTAGGTATATCCAAGCCGAGCACAAGTTAAAACGACGTGTTGCACGCAACTATAGACTCTCATACATAGGTGGGGGCATGCGGAAGTTCTGTCTAGTACGACTTCTGGCAGATTCCAAACATAGACAATCATGTCATGCACGTTGTCGGCTTAGACATGACGGTTAAAACACTACACTTGGTTACACGCCCATTGGGCAAGGGCACATGGCATATGTAAAGGGTTAAATCTGAGAGTTTATGAGGAATCAACACTCAGACAAATAAACTACACACACACACACACAATATATATATATGTAATATATATATATATATATATATATATATATATATAATAATAATATATATATATATGAATATATATATATATATGAATATATATATATATGAATATATATATATATGAATATATATATATATGAGTATATATATATATATATAAATATAATATATAATATATATATATATATATATATGTAATATATATATATAAATATATATCCATATATATATATATATATATAT
>NW_014040447.1:147692-153037 GCF_001186125.1 Sphaeroforma arctica JP610 | reverse complement strand
GGCTCATAGTTGACTGCGATCACTCCGTCATCTAACCATGCTTTAACCTGTTCTTGTACGACCTGCTCATGACGCCATGCAACCTAGTTATGTGTAGGACACTTCCGCTTCGAGAAATCTATTCTTGTCAGGTCTAGACTATCGTATCCGTTATTGAATTTGAACTTAGCCCAGTCCGTGATCCGAATATTGTCGTTCTCGAAAATCAAGTCCTTGAGTTTCTTTGTAAAGTGAGGGATCATCTCCTTCACAGTCTTCGAAGGTTTATATACTGGTTTCAACAAATTGTCGTCCGACTGATCCTTCTGTGGTTCAATGTTAGTAGGTAAGCCTGTAATTGTGATACCTAATGACAATAAATCACCCATACCTAATATGAGATCATAGTCTGGTGAAGTGTTACATATGACTGCCTTAGTAACTGTAATACGTTGGTCTGTCAATGTAAACCTAAGATCAATTGCCATTTCTCTGCAAGTGATCTCTCTTTCATCAGCCAGTTTCAACATAGTTGGCTCTGACCTACGAGTAACGTCTGTGATTTTACAGAATCTAGATGATATACATGAAATTTGCGAGCCCGGATCTAACAACGCTTCTATTTCGTGTACGTTAACTCGTACGTCAAGGATTACACGCTCGTCTTGAGGTACGTCCTTTTGTCTTAGTGACAAGACCCGGCATGTTTGTCACTTGACTTCAACTTTTGGTTTCACCTTGCATGTATGCTTGTGGTAACCTCCGGTCCCGGCATTCTCGATAAAAGGTTTAAACTTTTCTGCGTGCCTTCCATTCCATCTGCCATTCGGCTCATGTTGGGTCATTCGCCAATTGTAATCAATCTTACTACAGTTCTTGACCTCCCTATGCCTGGGCTTAGGGTTGCCTACCGGCGGTCCATTTCTGTTGGTCCGGTTACCCTTAGGGATGACATTGATCTTGTTGCTTTCAGAACCATTTATTGTTCATATTGCTACCCTTGTCACCCCCTTTGTATACCTTCTGACCTCCATTAGTGGATTGAGAGTCTCGACCATTGCCTGATCCTCCGGTAAGATTTGACCTTCTTCTGAGTATTAGTGGCTTTCCCCACGAAACTAGGGCGTTTGGTAAACGTCTGATCCGCTCTCGAGTAAATTTCTGCCCAGGTTAAGTCCGCTAGCTTCAATATACCGTAGGTAGGTCCCTCGATGGAGATATCTCGTACCTTGTCCGGGTAAGATTGATCCATATCCGCGGACAGAATCTCTTGATCTCTCCTATGTAGGTTTGACCAAAAGATTGTCTGCACCCATAGTACACACTTGGATAGCTTATCTGGTGACATCTCCTGAGTTTGGGCCCGTGACATGTGTGTGTCCAACTCTAATAAGTAGTGGGATACCGGCGTTCCTTCTTCCAGTAGTATCATGATCGATACAAGCAATTCCGATCGAGGGTCCGTCGAAAATAAGTGGACGATCATCTCACTCTGCTATTTCCATGTTTTCAGCTTAGTAATCGCTTGTTTCGCCTTCTCTAACTTGTTATACTTGTAAGAAGACGGCTTAGAGCCGCTGCTTCGAACCATAGGTTCTTTCGAAAACTCTTTCAAAGACCTAGATAACAACGCCAGACTGCTAGTATCGATTGGATCCTTTCGGTCTTTTCGATCAGATCTGTATGTCGTTGGTAGTTTACCTATGGCCTTTACAAACTTCTTGCCTTCCACAGCCTTCTCGGTCTGAATCAATCTTAGTCTGGAGATGTGCAGCCATTGTCGTATAAAAACAAGCGGCATCAATCCTACCTAGATCCATTGCCTCGAGTGAACCTGCCTCGGCCTTGTTCATTTGAACAGTGAATTCAGCAATTTTCAGATCACTACTAGAGTGATCTGATCCCTTCTTTTCTGATTGCATCTGACCATGCAGTCAGTTATCTGCCTCATTCTTTGATCCATCGATCTGTTCAATGTTAATGAACACTTCGGATGGGACAGCATCTTTTGTCGTCTTTGAGATAGCCGCTGGGGGCGAACTGTCTTCCGATGACGATTTTTTTTTCTAGCTTTCACCTGATCAGGCTTAAGCTCTTCGGTCGGTTTGTCCTTCTGAAATACCTCTGGGGCACTCTGTGGATTTCCTTTCGGTAATGGATTTGGATTAGGCTCTTGTTCAGATGCCATTCACGACATTGCTGTTGCGTCCAATCCAGGAGAGGGTTGAGTTTTGGGTGATGGAGATCTGATACTGCTTGCTTCTCCATTGTCTGACAACATCTCGAACGCCAATATGGCTTGATAGAGTGCCAAATGGTTTGATATCAAGGCGGGAAGATTTACCAGAAGATCCCGAATTGCGTATCAAATTAAGTATGCAAAACTTCCATCTCCCCTAGTCTCGAATACCTCCGGCAGTATCTTTTGAAACTGACGGAAATTTTGCGTGCTTGCTTACCGTCGTCAGTTTTCATTAATTTTAGCCGATTGTAATATTTATTATCCTTAAACAAATCATACCCAATCTTTCTTGCCGCTGCATTCATAACATACCTCGGTGAGATGGTACCTCTGCTGTTGGCCCGTTGTCGGATCAACTCTCGTTGATCCTCCTCCTGAAGATCAATTTGTGCCTGGTATGAATTGCCCAGATCAAAGTTCTGTCACCAAGCCGGTCGGAGTGGTGTTTTGGGTATACGCAGGAATTGTGAGGCAATCCTGCTGTCCGAATCGTCGTCCTGCAGTTGTTCTTCCGATACATTGATTTGGGGTTGATCCAACAGTGCTGTTGGCGCATACTCCGAGTCATCCTCCCCTGATTCATCCTGACTTTGATCCTTCGCTGCGGCATGCTTTTTCTTCCGCT
The DNA here is from genome assembly GCF_001186125.1 of Sphaeroforma arctica JP610. Taxonomy (NCBI): domain Eukaryota; class Ichthyosporea; order Ichthyophonida; genus Sphaeroforma; species Sphaeroforma arctica. Next base: position 150,191 of record NW_014040447.1, on the reverse strand, counting down.
GCTTAGTAGGTCTCAAATCATGAACCATTGGTTGGTAGTCTTTCAGGAAGGCTCTCCTATCCCTTGCTATCATGTGATAAGAAGGATCTCGCCTACGTGCTTTGCACGTATCCACTGGTGGAGAAGGTACATCTGATTCCAGTGCATGTCGGACTTCCTCTAACGTTGAGTTGTCCGAGGAATGCGTTTTCTCGGCCTTTCCCTTTCGAGATCTCGCCGTCTTCGCTTGTAGCTTCTGTGGCTCTGTAGTCACATTACCTCCGGATGCACCTATACGCGAGTCAACCAACTTCTTAGGTTTTTGTTTAGTCAGAGTTGGTACAGGTTGTCTCGGTGTGATCTCAGTTACGTCAGAGTCCACTGATGATGCCGGGGGTGTTTTTTTGCTTTTCATCGCCTCCAGGAAACCAATTTACTTTTGTAGCCTTAGCAACATTCGCAGCCTTATTGTTTCCTTTCGTCATAATATCGATAGCGTATATAAACTTAAAAATATGTAAAAGTCGGTCTCCTCTAGGCTGACTATACGATACCAATACGTTTACGTTATTAAGACAATACGTTAAAACGTTAAAATGCAAAATGTTAAAAATAAGTTTAGCTTCAGCCCTTAGTAGTGAGCAAAAGATTAGGGGAATTTAGACTGAGACTATTGTCTATATACCCCGCTCTAATCACTCGCTACTTCGGTCTAGATTTATTTAGGTTTTAGTTACTAAGACTAGATATCATTTCATTGGACGCATATTTTACATTTCACGCCTCGAAACAATTATCTACTCAAAATAACCAATAAAATATCTCTAAGTCCAACTTAAGAAAATAAAAAATAAATCAAAACACCAAGCTGGTGCAGTATATATCTGCACCTAAACCCCATCACTTGGTACCTAGCTCCCCATCCCTTTTAAGGCATAGACGGGCACATCTAGTTGGCTGGCTAGGAGGAATCAAAACCAGGTTGTCCTAAATTCTAACAACTATGATCCTGTCCTTTTCTCAGTGGATTTTCTTGCTCTGAGATCATTTTCGAATTATACCATAGGTTTGTACCAACAACCATTTCATGCCTGAGACCCTCTCTCAGGATTCCCAAAGCGTCATTTTCAAGTGTCAGATTTGTATCATTCCTTTATTAAGTACGATTCTAATTTCAGTGGAAAAAAAACAATCTATATTTGGAAAACCACCTAATTGTCCACAGTAGAGTCCCATACTCTACTGAGTACTATCACATGTTCAGAATCTTGAATATCTCAATTCTTGTTCATGTCCATTACGTTAAACGTATTCCAGTATTAAAAGTATAAACGTTAATACGTTAACACGTTTATAAGATACGTTAACTGTGCAACTACTATTAGGAACCCGCTATTTTTTTTTAATACAATATATGGACCTATCCATTTAGATGCTAATACAGTAGCATCGGAATTACGTTGACGGATATTAACTCTGTCACCGACCTGATACTCTGCTAACTTCTTGGTAGTGTTCTCACGCTTTTGCCTTTTTAATAAGGCTATATTGTGTATTTCTCGCAAGCAAGGATATACAACGTTAAAAATACGTTGTACCTTCTCTAACCATGGTAACTCATGGTGATCAGGTTCGTCCTTGTTAAAGGGTATTTATAACTCACTATATCCGCCACGAAAATAGTGAGTGGGTGTAGTTCCTGTAACCGGATCAGCACACTCGTTCATCTGTGTTTGTACCCACTTAAGGTGGTACGGCCAATCATCTGCATCGTCCGTTAATGCAGTACGCAAGAAGAACTTAAGTCTTCTATGGCGCGTTTCATTCACTCCTTGTGTTTGCGGTATATGTGGCACACCTCTCTTATGGCATATGCCTGATACGAGTACTAGCGATTCCATTACGTCATCGCAGAACTCACTACCGTTATCAGTGTACATAATACCTGGCCACCCGTGGTCATCAAAGACATGGCAACATAATTCTGCCACGGTCTGCGTATTCTTATCCTTTAATGGATAGATCAAGTTAAACCGTGACGCCACATCAAAGAAGTGGCATACGAAACGGTCGCCTGTGTGCTCGGACATGGGCAGGTCAACCAGATCAATGATGACCCTGCGCCATGGAACATCTTCGGTCACACTCTTAAGCGGTGCGAACCCATAGCGCTTGATCTGATTGAGATCACAGTCTGTACATGACTGATACTCTGTCAGCTAAAGTTGTCAGCTTAGGGTGCGCGATCCCATTTCGCTTAGCATCTTTAAGTGCGTCTACTACGTTCTGGTGCTTCAGCTTATGGTTTTGCGTCAGCCAAGCATGTTTGAGCGATTTAAACGCGTCATCACACTCACTAGTCCACAAGTCTCCTAGTTTGCCTTTATGACATCTTAAGTGTAAAAAAGGTTTAAGGTAATCAGCCAAGTGTGGTACTCCATCTGAAAAGAAGTTTACAAACCCACACATGCTGTTAACGTCTCTTCCTGTAGTTGGTGTTCGCCAATCTAACAGGTGTTC
>NW_014040447.1:126821-128092 GCF_001186125.1 Sphaeroforma arctica JP610 | reverse complement strand
TCCATCTTGGTCAAGTCAAGGCTGACATATCCGTCGTTAAAACGTAATTTTGCCCAATCTGTGATCTTTATCTTCTTATTAACAAGAATCAGATCCATGATTTTGTTCGCAAAGTCAGGTATTAATGCTTTGGCTGTGGCTGACGGGGGCTTATATGGTTACAGACAGTTATCGTCTGATTGATCCTTTAATGGATCTATGTTATTTGGTAAACCATTTACGGTTATACCTAGAGTTGGTAAATCGCTCATTCCGACTATAATGTCATACTTCTGTGACATCTTAACTATCACAGCTTGGGTAGTGATACTCCTATCATCGGCCAGGGAGAGTTTAACATCTGTAGCCTTTGTATCACGCTTAGAAGTTTTATCATCTGCTAAAATGAGCTGAGTTGTTTGTGTTCTCCTTTCGATATCTTTTATTAATGCAAAACAATCGGATATACATGAAATTTCAGAACCAGGATCAATCAACGCAAGGATTTCATTTCCATTGCAATATACAGGTATTATTACACGCTCATCTAAAAAGTCGATGTACTGTCTGTGTAACGATTGTACCTGGTAGTACCTTCACTCCAACTTAATGTTGGGCTTTTTGTCACAAGACTTAGTGTGATAGTCATTGGTCTTCTCACACTTGTCACACTTAATAAGAAAGTGTGTACATGTGGGCGCATGCCTGCCATTCCAATAATTGTTAGGGAACAATCGGTACATGTCATACCCACACTGTGCGTCGGCACATTTCTTAATCTCCTTAAATGGAGGTTCCTTGTCCTTCACCTCCGTGCGTGCCCGTTTATTGGGTCGCGTGGGTAGAGTGGAGTCGCGAGCACGTATATGTTGGGGTCTCTCGTTTGCAGTCTGCCTGGATACGTACCCGTAATCGGTTTGCTCGCGCGGTTTCTTATTTACCGCCTTTTGATGTTACTCGGTGTGCTGGGAAAAGGGTGGATACAGTATCATAAAACTGTTCCCATGTAAGTCTGGATAGATAAAACTTTGTTTCATATCCCTTGTCTCGAGCCTCAGTAGTGTATTTACGTCGCAACTCGATGTATAGGCTCTCACGGTCGATATTCACTATGTTCTTGCAGAACACATGCATAACCAGGAACTCGTACCATCGCTGTACCTTGTCCTTTGTTATATCTGGACGTTTAAGGTCAGCATCAAGCTTCAGAATATAATTCTAAATCGGAGTATTCTCAACTGGTTCAGTTAAAAATTGAACTCAGTCCTGGGCTTTGTGTGTCCTTGCTTAAT
>NW_014040447.1:120504-126801 GCF_001186125.1 Sphaeroforma arctica JP610 | reverse complement strand
CAAACGACTGCATTAGCGAATCCATTGCTGGGANCATATCATTCGTCTCTAGCATGACCGTAAACGCATTAAGCGCACGGGTTAGCGTGTCGAGGTCATGGTTGTTTATAAACTCGACCTGCTTACTGTTGGCATTCGTCCCTTGTACTTCTGGTTATCCCTGTGGTCTTGTCCACGTTGGGCCTGAAGTAGCTGATCGATACGTTTCTGTTTGATCGCGTTTATATTAGCAAAATATGATACGTAATCAGCACGGTGCTCGTCATGGGCGATTTCCATCTTATTGGTGTAATCGTCGATCAATTTATTAAGTTCGGTCACCTCGTCAGAGTGTAAATTCTTTGCGGGCTGGTGTAATGCTGTGCGATCGTAGCGATTAAATTCGACTTCGTTAACACGTTTACGAGGGTGTTTATTACCCCTTGTAAAGTCCATGGTCGAGGCCTTTCGGTGCTCTGTCCCTCGGATAGTAGTTGTTATTATAATCTTGGGTGATTCATGCGTCTGGATAACATACACAGTCTTAACTGGTTTCCGACAATTGTCATCCCAGTTGGGTAAAGGTGGCGGAGTATTTTTGCCTGTCTCTGGGTCTATAATACCCTCAAGGACGGGTAACTCACGGCCGGGTGTCAGAACAGGCGAGTAATTAGCCTGAACTTCTGGCGGTAGTGCCTCGTAAGGTATAGATACGCTAAGCACATCTGGCTCATATGCCACAGGTGTAGAGCTCGAGTCTTTACGCTCTTCGGGCGTAATTGCCTGTCGACGTTTTTTCCACTTCTGTAGGGATTTAGTAATGCCAGGAGAAACATGATCGCGTAAGTGCTGTGTATGTTTTCCTGATCTACACAATCAATCTACATGTTCAACAGTCAAGTCTTTCATAAGGATGGCTAACTGATTCTTAAGATCAGTGTTTTCAGTATTTAACTTACTTATGCGCGCTGGCTTAGTAATCTCGGACGTAGATTCGGGGTTGCTACTTGAGCTTGCCTCCTCTTCTGGTTCCGTTATAGGTTCCTTCTGAGATTTGTCCTTGTCTCCTATAATTGGGGGCTCCCTTATAATTGGGAACTTTTCTTTCTGAGTTTCGTCAAAAGAATTGGTTGGGGCGTCTTGAGACGTGTCCCTTGTCTCACTTCTTGCTTTCGTAAATGCAAGCTTTGAAGTTGAGGCAATAGTTGGCCCTCGGGCTCTGTCAGTGGGAGTAGTCTCCTTAAGTGGAGTGGCTGCATCCTTATCTGAAGCATCGTCCTTTTGGCTATTGTTGTCAGAGGCAAGTACTTCGGCTACAGTGCGGTTAAACGCATCAGCAGCAGCGGCGGTTGCTTCTGCGGCAGCCCTAGCGGCTTCTCTCTCCATCTTCTTCTTTTCAGCTCTACGCTTCTCAGAAGGAGTGTTGTCTTTCTTGGTCATAATCTTAACTTATGACTACTAGCTTGTCTCTTAACGACTAGCTTGAACAAGAGAAGAAAAATGTTGTGGTAGTGAATCTACCTTTACGTTTAAGTAGTCTAAGTAGTTAATACCTTTGCTAACTTTAAAATGTGTAAGATTTGGTCTAAAAAAGGCGATACAAATGCCTTAGAATAAAGTAGTATCGTGTAAATATCAAAGTAAATAAACGAAATGGGACTTTTAGTAAAGTTGGGTAGGCCTCGTAAAAACAGCAATACTCTGAGGGATTGTGAGGCTGAGACATTGCCTATATATATTCCTCTCAGTACTGTTTCCGCCGAAGGGATTTTATTTAGTATTTCGTTGTCGCTCTATTAGAAACTATGGTATGTTTCGTTGGGGCGAATCCGAGAGACTCATAAAATCCTATCTTTAGAAAAAAGAAAAAAAGAAAAAAATACTCTTGATGTCCTTAGTTATTGTCTTAACCAATAAATTGCCACTATCAAGAATTACCGACTTCGCCTTCATCAGACTGGCACATCTGGTTGGCTGATCGGAGGATCAACTAGGTAACGTTAATAGTCCCTAGAAACCTATATTCGGTTGAGCCATCTCGCTACCGAAGTATTCAGATATAAATAAAGTTGGAAAGTAAATAAAGTTCTAATAATAGAACTAGACTGAGGCCTTTTAATGGCCTCGTCCAAATATCTGATATATTAATTAAACCTTTTCCATTTAACATATCAGATATTTGGATGAGGCCATTAAAAGGCCTCAGTAAAATACCAAACATAAAAGAGTTGGTCTAGTTCTATTAATAGAGCTTTATTTACTTTACAATTTTATTTATATCTGAATACTTCGGTAGCGAGATGACTCAACCGAATATAGGTTTCTAAGGACTATTAACGTTACCTAGTTGATCCTCTGATAAGCCAACCAGATGTGCCAGTCTGATGAAGGCTAAGTCGGTAATTCTTGATAGTGGCAAGTTATTGGTTAAGACAATAACTAAAGACGTCAAGAGTTTTTTATTTTATTTTATTTTTTCTAAAGATATAATTTTATGAGTCTATCGGATTCGCCCCAGAATAGAGCGACAACGAAACACTAAATAAAATCCCTTCGGCGGAAACAGTACTGAGAGGAATATATATAGGCAATGTCTCAGCCTCTCAATCCCTCAGAGTATTGCTGTTTTCACGAGGCAAATCTAACTTTATTAAACGTCTCATTTCGTTTATTTATATCGATATTTACACGATATATAGAATTTACCTACGCGTTTATTTATTCTAAGGCATTAGTATCGCCTTTATTAGACCGAATCTTTCAGGGTTGGCTTTCTGATCTTTCCTTTTCATCTTCTCCCTTAAGCGGGTTGTCTCCTTTCTCCGTAATTGAAGTTAGATCCTTCTGAGTGTTCCCATCAGGTTCAGTAGGGATTGTCTTAACCGATCCTTTCGCGTGGCTTCTTGGCTTCGTGAACGTACACTTCGAAGCAGCCGCAATAGTTGGCCCGCGGGCTTTTACTTCAGGGGACTTCTCTCTTAATGGAGTGTCTTCACCCTTCACTGTTGAATTGTTCTGGTTGCTAATACCAGTAGCAATGATTTCGGTTACGGAATGATTGTTCTCTTCTGCGGTCGCGTTAAATGCGGCTGCAGTAGCGGCGTCTCTCTCCATCCTCTTCTTTTCAGCTCTACGCTTCTTAGAAGGAGTATTGTCTTTCTTGGTCATAATCTTAACTTATGACTGCTGCTGGTCTCTTAGGGACTAGATTGGACAAGAAAAAGGTTTGTGGTAGTTTTCTACCTTTACATTTAATTAGACTAAGTAGTTAATACCTTTGCTAACTTTAAAATGTGTAAGATTCGGTCTCTTACGGCGATACTAATGCCTTAGAATAAATAAACGCGTAGGTAAATTCTAAGTATCGTGTAAATATCAACGTAATTAAACGAAATGAGACATTTAGTAAAGTTAGGTATGCCTCGTGAAAACAACAATACTCTAAGGGATTGTGAGACTGAGACATTGCCGACTATGATACTTCCGATCCAGGCCAGCCAACACATACCGAAATCATCCGTGGTCGGGTGCGGTTATGGCTTACCCCTATCCTCGCTTCTCGACCGGATTATGACGGATATCCTGGTCCTTCTCGGTATTTCGTATTCTGCACTAACCCATTCCGCGGCACTACACGCCGCAGACCCGATCCGTACCACAGAGGTGGGTACTCTACTTAGTAGATCAGCAAGCGAATATATGGAACATTCGACAGTAACAGTGTTTTGTCAACACCGGCCCGAATTGACTCAGCACTTATCTTCCATTGTCGACTCACTTGGCCCAAGCTTCAAACGGGAATTTACTAACCACTTCTTCCCATCAATCTTTCCTGAACCACTACAGCGACTATGAGAGCCATACCATATGTTCATACATTGTATCATACATCCTTGCCATTTTTGAAATATAAAATATTATTCCTATATATAATCCTCTCAGTACTGTTTTCGCCGTAGGGATTTTAATTAGTGTTTCGTTGTCGCTCTATTAGAAACTATGATATGTTTCGTTGGGGTAAATCCGAGAGACTCATAAAGTTCTATCATTAGAAAAAAAGAAGAAAAAAAAGGAAAACTCTTGATGTCCATAGTTAGTGCATTAACCAATAACTTGCCACTTATCAAGAATTACCGACTTAGCCTTCATCAGACTGGAACATCTGGTTAGCTGATCGGAGTATCAACTAGGTAACTTTAATAGTCCCTAAAAATCTATATTCGGTTAAGCCATCTCGCTACCGAAGTATTCAGATATAAATAAAATTGAAAAGTAAATAAAGTTATATTAATAGAACTAGACCAACTCTTTATGTTTGGTACTTTACTGGGCCTTTTAATGGCCTTGTCCAATTTTCAGATATGTAGAATGGAAAAGGTACTAATTAATATACCATTAAAAACCATTTAGGAAACTTAAGTTCCTTGTACTATTAAGAGTACGTATTTAGTATACGTACTGCTTAAGAGTACGTTTAGAACATAGAGTCTAATATGGAGGACCGGCTATTACAGTACTATTAAGAATATGTTTATAGTTTACGTACTACTTGAGAGTACGTTTATAACATAGAGTCTAATGTAGAGGCCCAGTTAGTACAAACCTATGAAACCTGAAATATCGCTTGCGGCTAATACACTAACTCTGAGTCCTCTCTCAAAGTGAGTTCTAGAGATTAATTTTTCACCTTTAGGGCCGTACCCTCTCTTTCTGAAAGTAGACCTAGCATCACGAGATGCTTCGTCTACAATAACGAGTTGATTATTACATGAATATATCAGGCTCAAAACTGAAAAAGATACTAGTTGTGCTTTAAAATATGCATATCTAGCGGCTTTCTCCATGATACGAAGTGTAAATTTAAGGTCTAATTTCAGTACACGCAGTATTGTCGTATATGATACTTTCCTACCATCTTCCTCTACAACACACTTTTGAAGCTCTTCAAAGTATTTTGATGGATTACGCTCACATATACGCCTAATTCATCTGATTAACCTCTCATCCCTCAAGAGATCCTCTCGGCGCTTTCTACTGCGCCTGATTGGGTCGGGAAACCTGTGGATTTCCAACAGGACAATATACGCCCTATGGTACTTTCGCTTGTATTAAACAGTTTATTTATATCAGCAAGCGAAAGATGGTAGTATTACCACGCGCTTACAATAAGCCACGCTACCTTCTCTCCCACGGCCATCACAAGGATATGCACAGAAGAACTATAAAACTGGGTTTATTTAAATAATTATGTTGATATCTATAATAATAAATAATAGTTCAATTTTTATTAAAAATATATATTGTTCACGTGAAATAAATAAATATGAAACGAAATGAAACATATTGAAAATGGCAAAATGAACAGGACAATTTCGCGGAAGCAGGTCAAAAAAAAAATTGCAGTTTCGCGCATTTGTCCTATCGACGGCGTCTATTTTCTGATCTCCCGTTGGTGGAGAATTGTTGAAATCAAAAATATAAAAAAAATATAAAAAGAAAGTCAGACTGAATTCAATGCCTTGGACCAATACGAGTACGAGATATAAATATATTTTTATTTCTGAAAATTATTAACCAGCAAAATTTGTTTAAATTGAGAGAGGCGGGAGAATCGCGCAACCCGCACGTGCTAAGCATGGATATCTGGTCATTTTACCTGGAATCTACAATATTTGTCTATGTTTCAATTTAGAAGGCTATGTATGTAAATAGCCTCCTAAAAAAATAACAAAAAAAAGAGTGCTCGAGTTCAGATTTGTGATAAATATGTTTTGAAATAAATAGATACATACCCGGGATAAATAGAAAAATACTGGTTATCACCCAAAATAGTTTTTGTCAATATATTTGTAGATGAAAACGTCGCATAGTGGCATGCTTCCTGTTTCACGAGCTGTTCGCCGAAGCATATTAGTATTACATAATCCCTATTCTCACGCAGTCCATATACACTTACACTCTTATTATCAGAGTATTGTTGATATTAACAATGAAGATCTTCGAGATACCTGCTCTAGTCACAGCAGTTGGGGCTCTACTGCTCACGATTAGGTAGGTTGTGTCCTCACGAGACAATACTGAAGGAATACAACGCACACGCTATCGAATCCATCTGTCTGCCCGTGTTTTTCCGCGAGTGCATACAAATAAAAATGTACCGCGATGAATAAAGATTCGAATTGAAATACTGCTAATACAATAAAAGTGTATTTATATATATATATATATATATATATATATATATATATATATATATATATATATATATATATATATATATATATATATATATATATATATATATATATATATATATAT
>NW_014040447.1:111565-119065 GCF_001186125.1 Sphaeroforma arctica JP610 | reverse complement strand
CCCTTTACTCAACAACACGCTATATTTTTTCTGTGTTTTTTTGTGTCCACAAACGTGAATAGCAACCGATGTTCGAGAATCCGATGGGCGGCGGTGTTTCAGAGTTCTTAGCGTATGCGGCTAATTTCACCATCGGCGGTGCAAGCTTCTACTTCCTTGTCGATTCAGGTATGGTACACCTACCAATGTATATGCACCACACATTTGGGTATCAATTTTAGGCATACTAATGTATCTTCCTGCGTTTGTAGCGATATAAAGTCCTTGCCCATACAAGCGCAAGTAGTTACCCTTGGTTCCAAGATTAACATGCCACTCCTCATCTCCGCGTGCCGACATCTCTGCTCTATTTTTAGGTTCGGCAGATCTGCTCGTTACCGCCGTCGGTTGTACCAACCACCGCACGGGCGACTGTACAGGCCCTGATTTCGAGCCCATCTCACCCTCACTTGGCCAATGTACCGCTACTAGCTACTATGAGAACACCGGGACGGCCACGTCACACCTGGGTGAAGTAGATTGCTATGGAACTGCCGATAGTGCGACGTATCTGCAGTACGATGTGTACACAGATGCGGTGGTGTTCAGTAATGCCACAGCCGTCACTCAGGTGTGTGGACTATGGCGATATATATATATATTTATATGTATATATGTATATATATATATATATATATATATATGTGCATATGTGGTATGTGGGTATATTTATATATATATATATATATAGTACTGAAGTTTCTTTTTAGATGTCAGAATGGTCTAAAAATGAATATATTGATAGATTGATTCTCGTTCATTGTCTTTTCATCTGAATCATATATCTCAAGAAGATACGAGCACACACGTGTATGGCTGTATTTGTATGTGCATGTCGATTTCCGCCCATGATTACGTTGGGGTATAGGTGTTCACAATGGCAGAACCACGCAAATTTTGCATCAACGCCTATATTTATGCATATAGATAGCGTATATCCATTTGAAATTTTCTGTGTGCTTGTGGAAGTGCGATAGTGGAGGAATCCAGGAGATGTCCAAACCTGTAGCAAACCAACAAACTCATATATACCTATAAGTCTATATGTACACCTCTATTTATCAAGACACACTTTGAGTGTCTATCCCTAAAGCTATACGAATGCAATGATCGAAACATACCTACGTATCCCTACCAAGCTTCTTCGGGCTCTATACATTGGGCGCTTATATCACCCGAAAATGAAGAACTTACGTATCAATCCACATTCCTTCTATATTTTGTTCCAGGCTCTAGGAAGCATTACGGCATCGACTCCAGACTTCTTCATCGCCCCTCAAGTGGCTGGGATCATTGGGATGGCTTATCCCGGGCAGTCGACTATCTATGGACTCAACAAAGATTACACCCCGTACCTAAACACACTTACTAATGAGAAGGTGTGGGAGATGGTGTTTGTATATATATATATATATATGTGTGTGTGTATGTATGTATGTATGTATGTATGTATGTACATATGTATGTCAGTATATATATATATATATATATATGAAGTTTTAAGTGTTTGAAGTTTTTGATCTGCTACCCAGCTGCCTGACTGACCATACGCACACAACCCACTTTCACAGGTGATAAGTACTGCAGCATTTGCAATGTGCTTCAACGGACAGGTTGACGGAGGTCCAGCCGGGGGTCTGTTGGTTCTAGGCGGGGGCATAATCAGTGGCCTTACCTACGTAGACGTAGTTAATCAGTGGTGGTACGCCGTCGCACTGTCCTGTAAGTAGTCTTAAACGGATTTTGGTTTAGGTTGCGGGAGTTACCACTGGAATTACCTACGTGGACATAGGAAATCAGTGGTAATACGCAGTCCTAATGGGCTGTGGGTAGTCACTTGGTTCGGATCACATATCAGGTTTTCGGATATAGAATGGCCATGTATTTGAGTTTATCGCTTTCATTGTTCATCCTCAAAGTACCATGGCATCACATTGTCTATTTATTTTTCTGGTTTGCATGCTACCGTGGTGAATACCTTTTTGCTGCAATCCGTCTCCTGCTTCTCGGCAAGTGTACAGTCTCTGGTCGTACGTACGTGAACGTTGTTAGTCATTGTTAGTGTGCCACTGTGTTGACCTGTTAAGGTATCCATGAAAATCGGTTGTGCTTTTCATTTATTTTTCTGTTTGTTTAGCGTTAAATTTGTTTTTGTCCTCGCGATTTATTTTTACTCTTCTGGGCGGGGACATACGCACTGGTTGTGATTTGACCTGCGTGCAAGTGATGACTGAGGTACCTTTGGGACAATTCATCGGTGTGTTTAGGTTATCTGTGTGTTAGGCACAGGAGTGTGAATCGAGACATATACAGGTAGTAAACCAATCAAATCCAGGTTGGAATGGTCAGTGTTGAAATCGAGAACGCGTGAATGCATTTAGTTCATCGTTAGTGGCGCCCTGCACTGCTGAACTCTCTGTAGTTAGTTGCAATTCCAATTGACTGCTACGATCCCTCTCTATACACTTGTGCAGCCATGACTGTGGCAGGAACAGATGTAGGTCTGCCATCGGAGGGTTTCACTATTGTGGATTCGGGTACTTCCGGTCTGGTCCTCACAGATACCATGTACACCGCTTTCAACACGGCCCTGGTATGTTCGTACGAGAAATAAACATTCTTGTATATATATATATGTATATATATATATGTATATGTATACACACATATATATATATATATATATGTATGTATACATCTACATATACATCTGTATATGTATATATATATATATAATGTGTGTGTGCTTGCAATGGGCTTGAATTGTAGCAGGCGCATAGTTGTTTTGTTTGTCGGTTTGTGGTCGTGATCGTATTTGTCTTCGTGTTCACAGTCTTGGTACTTGTGTACCGTACAGCCGCCTATACAGCACAAGTAACACTCTGAACCCGCCTAGTTGTGCCAAATTTCTATTCCATTAATACCTTTACTTCATCGATTAACAGTATGCAATTCACTCAGAGACAAGGCTCAATCGCTTTTGAGAATGTATCAATGGCCTATGTACAGCCTACACTGCAATACATAGATAAGTTTTGAACTTCACGATATACAAATGTGTTCCAGGTAGAAATAAGTCAGTCGCACTCAACCTTATATCCGTACAATGCCGCCCACTTAGGTCTATGTACAGGTCTATGTAGGCGAGAAACTAAAGTCCAACGACTATTAAACTTACTTTTAGAGTTTAGAGCTTGAGGGTTTTGGGGTGTCTGAAACCCTGCTCATACTTACCCATCGTACTTCACACCCCGTTAATCTATCCATCCTTGCCCCACACAGTGCACCTTCGCCGAAGAAAACGGTATCAACGGCCTGTGTGTCGACAACTCAGTGGAATCGACGGTGCAACTAACCACAGATGAACTCGCCAGCCTGCCACCCGTTCTTGTGTCGCTCGCGGACAACTATGTGTACAGCATCAACAGCTCCTCGTACCTCAAGAGCCAGGGGGGAAATAGCTACTTGTACCTAATCCAACAGTCCGGTGTCGAGGTGTGTGTGTGTGTGCATGTCTGTATGTGTATATAGTATACTTTACTTGTTTGAGGATATGTGTACGTGTTGGTGGTTTCGTAGTGTCTGTATCGGTGCTGGTATATCCATCCCTATAGCCTCCCACCCGTTGTTGTGTCTTTAGCGGAACTATGTTCATAGCATCAACAACACTTCCCAGTACTTTTAAGACTGGGGTATAATAACTACATATATATGATTCTCAACCCTTCACATTGACTCCACCCCTCCTCCTTTTCCCGCCCGATCTATAAATAGAATGGGCAGAAAGATAGTGCCAGCGTGATTCTCGGTGATGTGTATCTACAGGGTCAATGGGTGTACTTTGATCAGCAGAACAACCGGTTAGGCCTCGCAGCGGTATGTCATCTCACAAGCACTCGTCGCCATGTACCTGGATTGGCGTGAATATGCCATACATACTTGGTGATATATACATATATATATATATATATATATATATATGTATGTATGTATGTATATATAGTCATATTTATATTAATATATATGTTTATGTATCTGTATTTATATATATGTGTGTGTATGTGTATGTCAACGTATATATATATATATATATAGTTGTATATACACAGATATATCAGATAAATATAGATATTGGTATAGATATATATATGTATGTATGTATGTTTATGGATATTTATTTGTATATATATCTATATCTATATATATATATATAAATCCGAGCGTCTATTTGCAAAAACTTTGGCTTCTAGCACATTTGCAACCATAGGCGACTGGCCCATTGTGAACTTGTAAGAACAATTTAGTGTATGTATGTATTTATATATATATATGTATACATATATATATATATATATATCTATTTTGTGTTCATTGTATGTTTTTTGTATGTGTGTATGTATATATGTATGTAGGTAAGTGTATATGTATGAGTATATGTATGTATGTATATATACATACGTATATGTGTGTATTTATGTGTGTGTGTGCGTGCGCATGTGTATGCATATTGTATTGGTATTAGGTATGTACATCATTCGCTAAATCCATACGCGAGATCGGATACCTTGTGGGTATCATGGCATTGCGAGATGGAGAGAGTGTACAACAAGGCACTCGTATATTCTCCCCGATAGATTTTTTTGGTAGGCACAAAGTTTGTGCAGATAACACATGCATTTAATTTATTGGCTCGTATTTCTAATTTACATGCTTTCCATCCTTAACCCATGAGATAATACACGTATACAAGGTATAGGCTCGTAGTTCTAACATGCGTCCTGTCCTTAATCCGCACAGGTGAGCAATTGCAACCAGAACTACACATCCAGTGCACTCAGCATACACACCCCCTCCAAACCGGTGGTGGCCCTGAGCGCTACGCTGGTGGCAATCATCACGTGGTTATTCTAAGTAGACGAGCCTATCCTAGAGTGGTTGTAGCACGCCTCACTGAACTAGGCATGTCTTCGATAGGTGTATGGGGTGACATATGACCACGTGGATAGTTGGCGACGATGTGAGCGTTAAGCTTTGAGCTTTCTGATGCACCTGTATACGTCGAAGCCAGCTGTGTGTAGTGGTAGTTGCAAGTGGTATATGCTTCATGTTTGTTGAAAACCCTAAAACAAGTTGTTGCTATCCCAACCCACCAAGGTGCCGTTGAAATATGACTGTATTTTGGTACTGCTGTGTCCCATATCGCATACTAGCAGTATCATCGGACCCAAACGATAACAATACGTACCATTTGGAAATAAACTATAAGTGTTCCTGAACAATGCTGTTGCTTACAGGAGAAACAAAGGGATGAGCCTACAACCGTGGACACGCTTTCAAGTTTCTTTCTTTCTTTATTCTTGTTTGTTCTTGATGGTCGTCTAGTACCAACCCATTTCTCACGGGCTGATTTCAGAGGGGATTATCCGCTGCATAGGTATAGCACGCGATTGTTAATATTGGGCACGCCTACAAGGCAATGCGATTCAGTGTACGTGTCAGTTGCACCACGATGGAATATATATATATATATATATTATTCATACATAAATATATATTATACGTATACAGATATATATAGTTGATGAGTGCTAAACCCATTTGTAGTGAGTTAACGACTTCGTCACAGATGGAATCGAGTGTGTTTGGTTGTCGCTAGTGTTGGGAAATATTATTTACTACAGCGGGGTGAAACCTGAATAGTTGCACATGAACAGCAGCTGATATGCCTGACCAGCTTGGTGTCCATGCAACAGTACTGTGCCTATCCAACAGTGCTATGTTCATCGCATTTGCTCACAACATCCAGCAATTGCTGCATGTCGACGATGTGTATGCACAGCTGAGGCGACGTTCTGATTGGCTGATTATAAATAGACGAGCTCTGCACCCTGCGGCCTGCTTGTATAGGCCTATTCATATATCAGTGGGAGTTACCTCATGTCGGCAGATGCAGCATTTTTGTAACTACCCCCCCCCTTCCCTGGGAATACGCGTGGTTAATGCCGGCTATCGATTGGCTGTCTATAAACTGTCTTATCTATATATCAGTGCGAGATGCCTCGGTACGGCCCATATTGTCCAGCAAGTCCTTCATAACGACTGTGAACTGCTTTCGGCCGATGGCAACCTTAGCACCAAACAATTGGTGTATCTGTGTGTGAGTCAATCTGATGTCAAAGCAGTTCCTCATACCACTCTTCAACTCCTCTCTGGACACTTCGCCGTCCTTGTTCTCGTCAAAGGCGCTGTGGTGTCGATTAAATGGCGGAAGGTTTAGCATGGGTTGTGTTATAGATCAACTAGGGGAAGGTTTAGTATGGGCTGTGGTGTCGATTAAATCCGGAAGGTTTAGTATGGTTTGTGGTATAGATCAACTAGGGGAAGGTTTAGTATGGTTTGTGGTGTCGATTAAATACGGAAGGTTTAGTATGGTTTGTGGTGTCGATTAAATGGCGGAAGGTTTAGTATGGTTTGTGGTACAGATCAACTAGGGGAAGGTTTAGTATGGGTTGTGATATTGATCAAACAGGGAAGGTTTAGTATGGGTTGTGGTATAGATCAATTAGGGCAAGGTTCAGTATGGGTTGTGATATAGATCAATTAGGGGAAGGTTTCATATAGTTTGGCATTGGAAGCGTGAGCGGGGAACCCTAATATCTAGATACATGACGGATTGTTGCATGCACGGTGCTGTAGAGCAGATAGGGGAAGATTTAGTACAGTCTGGCGCTTCAAGCGTTTGTTATACTTGCGAGAGGTCATTGTTCCGTATTCGCGACACGGAGAGACAATTGAAGTGGGCACAGCCTTTAAAGCACATGAACAGACATGAATCCACAAAGCACGTATACCCTAAAGACACTGATTTTCCCATCAACTGGTAGCACCGTAATTGAACTGTACAATAAAAGTAGGTTAACTGCGGACGAGACTACCATGCCTATACATTGGCAGAGATTGATATACATTGTAATTCACTAACATCTCACAGCTGGTAGCACCGTAATTAAATCGTACGTCAGTTAACTGACTGAATATAAAAAGGAAAGGGAACACCATTAACTTGCCCACGATGACAAATTGCCTGTACATTACTAGCAAGACCTCTTGGTACGTAACATAGCAGACAACAAATCACAATACCGTACACTGATAAGCTCCCAAAATACCCACAATAACAAACGATAAATTGTTATCGCACAAGACGTACTTGAACATTTCCTCCGGATTCCATTTGTGTACGTTAATTGATTTGCCCAACTTGAATCGCCGGAACGAGTTACCAGTGAAGCGGCGAGAAGACAGGTAGTAATTCTCCTCCATCTCCTCGACCATTTTCCTGTGCAAGGCACCAGTAGTGTGAATATAATGAATCCATAAACAGGTTTAGATATACAAAATCATATTCATATGCATTTATATATATATATATATATATATATATATATATATATATATATA
>NW_014040447.1:102092-111545 GCF_001186125.1 Sphaeroforma arctica JP610 | reverse complement strand
TATATATAACTATATATATATATATATATATATATACATATATACATATATACACATATACATATTTATATATACATAAGTACAACGTGATAAAATTGGAAAAGCGTATCACAGAACCCATAAGCATTCTAGCTGACGTTTATATATCAATCACCCATTCTCACCTGTAGTCCTTCTCGATCGGCTGCCAACAATCAAAGCCATCGTAGTTGATGACGGCGTTGAATTTGCCACCCGCTGCTTTGAGCGGGTCGAACAGTGCTTTCAGGTCAGATTCAAACCGTCGGAGTTCCTCCGGCTGGGATACTGAAAATGGAACAGTACTCGAACGTGAGTGTTTGATATAGTCATTACCATATTTTGCATTGTATCTACACTGGAACGAAATGTGTGTAATAAGGACGGATCTATGTTATTCTGTTTTATGCATGCACGTATGACTGCATAGATGTGTGTTTATCCCACGCCACCTACCGGTGACCCCAGACAAATCCAGCAGCAGAGTGTGGTCGTCTTCATGGTACTGTGCCCTGTCAGATAGTGATACACCTGTCATGTCCCGCCTCAGTCCCATTTTTTCGAATTTGAAGAGTCTTGGGTCCATCGTTTTGAGGTCCGGGGATATCACTGTGGAGGTGGACAGATACATACAGTGAGTTTATCCTGTTTTCTTGCCGCGATTGGCTTCCGGAGAATGCGAGCTGGACTAAATTCGGCACCCAAGGCTAGTTTGCGCCGTACTCTCGTTTGTTACCAGCCAATTTTAGCATGAGATAGGTATACTGACGTGCCTAACACCGTCATTGTGGGCGATGATATTGGATACGGCACCATCTATATCATATCCAAATATACAACACTTGATAGCAGCACACGTACATTCAATCGATAACTAACAATCACGCCCGCAGATTCACAACGTGCACTGCTCAATCACCAAAAACAAATTACCTGGCTTGAACTCCGTGGCTCTATACATCACATAGTTTGAACCAGTAACAGGCACATGTATCATTTCGTATCCAATGAATCACGCCCTGGGTGTATACTTCAGCCAAATGACTTACCTGGCCTGAACTCCATGGCCGACAAAACATCTCTCTCCAAGTCTAGTCCCGGCGCAATCTCTATCAGTTCGAGTATCGGGTGAGCACTGGACCGCTTAAACACAGCCCTCTCCGTCACGTATAATGTATGCTGTCCTCTCCTTACTGCCTCATCACCTGTAGGTTAGTAGGTAAGAGATACATTTATATTTGTATTTATATGTATTTGTATATTTGTATATTTGATATATCGTTATAAATATAAATATATATATATATATATATATATATATATATATATATATATATATATATATATATATATATATATATATATATATATATACAGTTATGTATAGAAATATAGAAACATATATATATATATATATATATATATATATATGCCAATGTGTGTGTATGTGTATGTATAATCTATCTATAAATATATATAATCTACATCTATAAAAGTACCTGTGCGCACATTTATATCAGTATTTCTAGAAGTCTAGAAAAAACAAGTATCTAAGCCATCAGTATCCAACCTGTGGTAGTTATATACATACCGAATGTTTTTGAAGGTGTTGTAAATGTGAAATAGTCCCATGTAGACTTACCTGAAAAAGTAACCTCGTATGTGTCGTTGACGAATTTCTTGATCGCCCCTTCCCGTTCTATATTCAGAACTCCGCTATTGTCACCAAAACCAAGCTTGAGGCCTTTGGTAGTCATCGTGCCCATGAAACACACTCTGATTAAATACAAGACAAGGTGATACATTTAGGCACGCTGTCAGCGTACTCCTATATTTTGCGAGCACACCGGTGGTGATTGTGTCCATGCAACGCGCATTGATTAAATACGATACAATAAGATGCACTAAGGTCCCCTATACGACAATCACTGCTAGCTCTTACAAGCACAAGTGTGACAACCGATAGATGTCTAGATAGATAATAGCTCTATAGATAGATAGAAATAGATAGATAGATAGATTGGATATAGGTATAGACACAGATATAGATATAGATATAGATATAAATATATGACAATTGTACTTATAAGTAGCACACCTGATGCCTGTGACATACCTGTGGGTCGCCTGAGAGATGTCAATGAATCCACCTGGGCCTGTCAGTCGATCCTCACTGAGACGAGTTACGTTGACGTCACCCGTAGGTGTGACCTGAGCCATACTGAATGTGTTTAAGTAGTTTTGGTGTATTTGAGAATGCGCTGTCTTTATACTAAAAGCGGTATGGTCTGACATATACACAAATTGTGTCCAAGCTCTGAAGTAAATATCATCTATGCTCGACAGATACAATCTGGAACAACTATAGTAGTCTGGTTAGCATCAAATTGAGCAACCCAATAACTATATATATATATATATATATATATATTAGTCTGGCTAGCTTCAGATTCAACAATTCAATAACTCTATATATATACGGAAGAATATAAGTCTGGCTAGCATCAGATTCAGCAACCCAAAAACTATATATATATATATATATATGTATGTATGTATATATATATATATATATATATATATATATATAACGAACCTTCATGTCCGTTTGCGTATTCCACAACCAGGGAGTTGTGTAGTCTTATCTATTCTGCATGTGAAATACATTGCACAGCCCGTCCTGTGGCAGGTTCAATCGCCTCTAACGTGACATGTAAAGGTTCTCGTACACAACCGATACTTGCCACTGGAAGAGTAGCCGAACGTGCATCTCGACAAGTGCAATCTTGAAACCCAGTTCCCCAAAAGGAAAGGTAACAAATATAGAATGAACAATTTTTGACTGTTCTTATCATTTGCTGATGGGCCTTGAATTTTAACATACCCCAAATAACAAGCATCCAAACCACCCCCGCTGTATAGATCGAACATAGAGTTCATCTCAAGCATGGCACTCGCGTTAGTGCTCGGTCCGAAGTTGTAGCCAGACGCAGGAATTCCACCTGCAACGGAACAAATTGTATCATGAGTTTAGGAACAGGGTTTCATGAACATTGCTGCAACTAGATGTATACTGTATGTGTATGTATCTCCTTTCGAATGTAAACGGTGTATGTATGCACAACTCGCAGGCAGACGAATGTTCGGGTTTGATCGTGCGCAACCTCATTGGGATACAATTGAGTACGAATGGAAGTATAGACTTTCTGGTACATTTCATGCCTGAAGTCATCCCAGGTTAGTTAAACAGATACGCTCAACATCAGGCACTATGCCGACGGCCAGCATCTCGAATACATCGTTTGCTCTAAGCAAGAGTGATTATCCACTTCGGTCGAAAGACAACGAAGACAATGTAGGTGTATCCGATTGGATATGTGGGCTATTTTTGATATGGTATGTGTGCTTATAGCGAATTCAAAGAAGTGCAACATTTTTCTTCGAACGGACGCACATTCGGACGAAATGAATGAAGGAGTGTTTCCCACACACCTATAGCTCCCGCCTCTGTCGTCAGTGTAATGGACTGCAACACTCCCTCTTCCTCTGCCACAGACGCGACTCCTTCCGGCATTCCGATTCCCAAGTTCACCACCTGAATGCGTTATGTATTTGTACATATTATTTATATCTTTCATGAACTTACCATAACATCTGCGACCTTATACGTATGCAGTGCAGACATTTAAATAACGCGACATCTTGAAAGCTACTGTATATTCATTCGGATCCGATTTAATACTATACACAGGAGTCGTTCGCTATTTTCATATCCGCTTTCCAACTACATTGCATACTTCATGCTGCTTATATGTAGTGGCCACCCTCCCAATTAATCTTTCGTACATCCTATGGCATCGGTACACCGCGGTCTATATAGATGAAGAATACACACCCACATATATATTTTTATATATACGTTTACATAGCCATATAAATGCACACACTGACCTTATTTGGCTTAAGTGTTGTCGCCGCTCTGCGGGCAATGATCTTCCGGGCGTCCAACGGCATGGGTTCTATAGCATCAACGGGTACCTTTAGCTGGCCACTCCAGGACGGGTTGTGGTCCTCATAGTAGCTCATGGGGTGCAGCTCCGATTGCAGTTCCCGGTCCACCTTGACCACACAGTCGACGAGTATACCTGGGACTCGCACATTTGGGGCCGGGATGGTGCCGTTCTGGGCCACGTTTTTCACCTGTGTGTGTGGCATGTGAGATGAACGATGGTAGTATATGCATATGAATGGGCATGTAGGCAAATCTTTGGTGGTTGGTATGTGTATGCGACTGTTTGTGGCTGTGTGAGGAGGTGTATGTGTTTGCTTCGGTCACTATCGGCTACTATACTGGTATATTGACTCGGTTGAAGTACATTTACCACGTACAAGCTAAGAGCATCGGCTAGTACCACATTGCCCACTCTCACACCTGAGTATTAGGGCTTACTGATTAGAATTTAACCCATAGGGTTGAGGGTTCAGAGTTCAGTGGTTTCCTGTGAGTTTTTCGACCATAGTTCAAAAGGCTTCAACTCTCCCTTCCACACACTCGGTACACAGCCCCATAGAGCATAAGCCTGAACCATGCGTTGCTTTCGCTACCTACCACACTTGGCAATCCCACGCACTTCCGTATCCGTATTCCTATCCGTATTATATAGCAGCACATGATATGTAGTATCTTCAGCTAGGCAAATGGATCGACTGAAGCCCAAGCCAACTAGCAACACACCTGAGCGATGAC
This sequence comes from Sphaeroforma arctica JP610, assembly GCF_001186125.1. Classification (NCBI taxonomy): domain Eukaryota; class Ichthyosporea; order Ichthyophonida; genus Sphaeroforma; species Sphaeroforma arctica. Next base: position 106,780 of record NW_014040447.1, on the reverse strand, counting down.
TATGCCCCCTGAGTTTCTCGCTGCCATGGCCAGGTTTCTGGCGTCTCCGACAAGACTCTCATTCTCAAACGACAGATTACCGTCTGAATCGGCCGTCGTGGCGCGTATAATAGCCACGCTGATAGGCAGTGCTTTGTAGAACAAATGACGTTCCTTATCTATAAATACCTCACTCACTACCTTCAGTGAGGAAGCCTCGGCACGCTTGTTGATCTTGCCGCCACTGGATACCGGGACGGGAGTGCTGTTTAGTGGTTGTCTTGATAGGGTGTGTGCAGGTTTGATTACATACAACGAAATAACGTATTTAAATCGTAGTGCTATGGTAAATCGTACTACGTTTTCAGTATTCGTCTTGATAGGGGGTGTCCGTACGTGTACCCCAAAAAGTGTTCGCCACACGCCTGAATTTGCTGCCACGGGCACAAACCAAGCCTCAATCATGCTATATATATATATATATATATATATATATATATATATATATATATATATATATATATGTATATATAATTGATATACAAGTCATACACACAACATGCACTCGTATACACATGCACCACTCTATGTCTGTGCTGCCACTCACCTGCCTGTCACGGGGTCTACAAACGTCCCCATGCCCGTGGTAGTCAAATGGCCAGGCACGTGTGCGGCGGTGCTTCGCCACATGCGTGAGATGGATCCCATTGGTATAGACCAGGCCTCGACCTTCTCATTCAGTACTAACTTCGCAATCTGAGGGGTCTGTCCGTAATGCGCTCCGATGGTGCGGAATAACATGTCCTTCTGAAGCCCATCTGCAGTAGTGTGCATATAGTAGGAGCATTACGTATGTCAGCCGCTGCTGAAATTGTCATATTGTCAGAGTGCTTCGTGAATTTATATATACATACATTTGTGCGTGTGTGCGTGTATGCGTGTGTGCGACACAAACACAAACACGAAATCAACCCCTTTTATATATATATATATATGAAACCAGGCCTGATAGCTGATACATAGGTACATACATACTGCGTGTATTCATACATACACCAGCGAGCCACTTTCCTACACACACTACCCTCATACCTGTAGTTGCTTGGACCTCGTCGGCTGTGTGTGCGAGATGATTGAGCCCTTTCGTCGCCCAGTCTCCCGGTCCTCCGCCAAACATTGCAGTCAGGGAGTTGGGTACGCCGAACTTGACGTAATTTTCGCCCAGAGCTTTCAGTACTGCCTCGGGGGCACCCTGTTGGTGTAATAGGACTAGGAGTCAGTCATGCTAGGTCCACTTGAGAAATTCGAGTACGCCTTACTTCACGTGTTCCTCATTCAGAGCTTTTAGTCTGCTTTTGGCGCAGAGCCTGCAGGGTCGCCTTAGGGCCTCCCTTGAATCAGCGTGCAATAATTCTAGCACAATATGAATCTAGGTCAAGTGTGTGAGGTTTGGGTTTAATGAAAGCAAAAGCTACGTATATGCGAGGAAAAACGGTAGTTAGGATTGAGGTTAAGGGATTACGGTTTAGGGAATAGATACACCGCTTGTCATATTCCCCACCCGGAGCCTTGAATACTGCCTCAGGGGCTCCCTTCTGTCCGTATACAATAATTATATCATAAGAGAACCTAGTTCATGTATGTGATGTATTGCCTTCTGCATGCAAACGCATGCAAATATGCACATACATATTCACGCACGCGTACACTTACACGCGTACACGCATACGCACGCGTACACTTACACGCGTACACGCATACGCACGCATACACGCACATATACATACATACACAGTATACATACACACACACGTATATATATACACATATATACACACACGCATATATATTATATATATATATATATATATATATATATACATGTTCATTCATGTCTTCACATGACACAGCAACATACCTGCGCCACGAATCCTGTGCACCCAATGGTGTCACCGTTGCAGACCATTTCTACAGCATCGTCCATTGATACCACCTTGTTTCTAGCCATTCCCATCATCCATTTAGACTAAAAATATATCCAAATCCAACACGTGTACAATTAATATGTGATGCAGCATTGATTCTAACCCTCCCGGCACACATTTAGTGTAGTATTGGAAACAGATTGGATATATGTGTCATTAATAAAATACATAAATACTGTTTGCCATATATCATCCATTTAGCCTTATCCTTTACCATAGCAGTGTATTGGAGTCGTAATCATATGAATACGAATAGTGTGTATTACTACCCTGAGCCTACTAGCCATCCCTATCATCCATATCCTGGTTTGTAACGTCTACCCGATTGATATGCACCGGTAGGTTAAATTCTACTAAATACGTGCACAGCCAAGAATACATATTATTGATAACGCATATGACAAAGATACACTAGAAACTAAAAACGCAATCCGAAAAGCAATATGTGATATTGAAGGAAAGTAGACACAGACTCCGTGCAAGGTGTGAACAGAGGGCCTATACATTCATGTGATGAGTTTATTATGAGATGGGTTTAATATGTGATGGGTTTATTTTAGCTTTCTAGTCTAATTCAAAAGGCTATAGTATGGCCTACATTGTATCCGGTGCGTTGAATAGCCCAACGCTTCAAACGCCTTAAACAAATAAACCGAATGATACGTTCCATATATGAAAATAGGATAGCTGGGCCGGATATATGGACATACGATACACAGCGAGCTCTGCATTGCTCATCTCTTACATATTTTCATCGACAATATTCTTAGGGCATCTGACAACCACAGTGTTCAGGATTTGGGCTGTGATACAACCCAAAGACCATGCTCTATAAACAAAAAATCTACTACTAGAAGAGCTCATATTGTCAGCTTTGCTTGGTGGAACATTCGCACAATTTAATCGTTAAAGGTATTCAGTTGGAATGAATAATATAGTATCCCCTCAAAACACAAGCACCCCAATAATATTCCTGTAGTCGATTGCTATCAAACTCTATTATAACTAATATAGAGATAACATTTGTAACGTGACAGTGTACATAGTGCATGAACTATACCTGCTGATCCTTTGCTAGTCCATACCCACGCAGAGGTATCTTACTCATCAGCCTTTTATGCTCGACCGCATCCTCGTGTTCGTGAGATACAACGTTCCTTCCATCCAATAAGCTTGTGATATGCTCTTTTCCTCTGCTTTCAATCACTTCATTAGTAAACTTGCGAAAAGGTACCCTAGAAACGGTTGCAACGACGCCCATGGCCGCTATGCCTGGCTGGTAGTATATTCCGAGCGCGGGTATAAGACTAGACATATTCGTCTATATATGAGGTTTATCAGGTTTTGATGCCAAATTGGCTATTGTAGTGACGCCGAGAACTAGATAGCCATTAATAAGTTGAAGTTACATAAGTGAGAAATATGAACGAGTTCCACGTACCATATATATAAATATAGGGATATCTGGTTTTTAAAAGGTATGTATACAGGTAACTGGACTGTACGATAAATTATAAATACATTACAATACATACATAAATGCCTCATTTGTCGGTTTATTTATCGTTTGTTCTCTCCTACGATACCCTACATACCTAAGGTATATAGAGTAAGATTAGTAGAGCCTTGCTCTTCCAAGAATTTGCTCTACTTTATTTGGCTTTTGATCACCACGATCGCCCGACTTCTACTGTACCTTCTATGGCAGTTTTTCTGCGGTGAAATAGGCGGTACATGTGCCCGAACGCCCCACCGACTTCTATATCGTATTTACACAGTCAAACTTTTTTTATTAACAAAATGGGCTGGTATTTACATACCCGACTTCTTTTATATTTATACTCATGACTCATGACTATTTATGTGCCAGTCACTGACCAGTGTCTGCCGTATATTACGCTGTATTTTTTAATACTTCTCTCTCGAATACTACGTTAAAAGCGCGAGTTGAAAACTCTAGTATTTACTACCCGTGCTCGAATGTCTTTTACGGACTTTAGTCCGTTCAGGTATATTTTCTCTATTTATTCTCTCTCTAGCGAGTCTTCTAGTAGAGGTCATCGAGTCATACTCTTTGAACAGATTGCTAATCTCGTCTTTCCAGATGTCTTGGAGACCTGACAGGCTAAAAGGCTGAAACCTGACTCGAGATGAAATGAATAAATAAGCAGTAGTAAATTTATTTTTTAAATATAATACAGGACTGTAAGTTCAACTACCACAACTTGTGTGAATTTATCCGAGCAGCTCGTATTAATGTTAAGTATATGCTCTTATGCACTAGTGTGGAAGTTATGTCCGATGCTTTGGAAATTGGTGGGAATGGGAAGCTATATCGGATGTGTTAGGATGTATTAGGCTATCACTAGTATCACTAGCAGCATTTGATATGGTTTATTGTTCATATTGATAGAAGTTATTAAACAAAAGTGTGCTTTTCCCGTTATTAAACTGACGAATTGATGCTGTGCTGGTGTGCAGAATAGGCATGTTGTTAGATTAACAATAAGAATATCGTTAGAGCTATAACTGCCATATCGTTGGTCATTCGGACCACAGGGTATAGCAATCATAGTCACGTACAAACTATATAAACATATGTATATATATGTATTCATGTATGTATGTATGTATCGGGGTGTGCGTATATACGACAATATGTATGTTGTATGTAAGTACGCATGTATGAAATTATCAATGCAAGTACGTATGTATGTGTGTAAG
>NW_014040447.1:76564-100807 GCF_001186125.1 Sphaeroforma arctica JP610 | reverse complement strand
TCTCCGACTCAGAATGGTACATATATAGTCAGATTTTGTTTGGTTCACGATGCGAATATGGATATATACGTACATTTGAATATCCTGAGTATAGTATAGTGAGTAGCTTCATAGCATTTTAGAGTATTAGTAGCACCTGCGACGTATATGCATCAGTACTAGCCATTGTGCTATCCGTCAAGTTCACGGAGCAGATCACCTGCTTTTGTGGTCTTTGTTGGTGTTAGTTTCTCGCTCCACAGACTTCTACGAATGCATGGTCCTTTTGACGACACCGAATACCCTTGGCACTTTCACATACAGAGTCGGCAAAGTGCTGGCAGCAGTTTTGTCGAGGACTCTCTTAACACTCAGAAGCCCTTGCTATAGTTTAGATATTGTATCATGTTATTTTTAACGTGTACAATGCTCCAGTGGTCCCTCTGCAAGACCATCGTTGCGAGAATATATTGTTTTTCATACTGAGTCATATTTGTATACTGATCCGTGTACACATACAATGTCATGTATATACTGAGCCATGTATCTATACTGAATCATGCTTATATCGCAGTTTATATACCGAGTCATGTATATATACTGGGCTATGTTTATATCAGTTCATATACTGAGCCATGTACATATACTGAGTATTGTATATACTGAGCCATGTATCTATACTGTCATGCATATATCGCAGTTTATATACTGAGTCATGGTTATATCGCAGTTTATATACCGAGTCATGGATACATACTGAGCTATGTTTATACCGCAGTTCGTATACTGAGCCATGTGCATATACTGAGTCATGTATATACTAAGCCATGTATATGCGCCGAGCCATGTGTGTATCGCAGTTTTTATGCTGAGCCACGATATATGGCAATAAGGTTGGCGTTGTATCATGAATGATGGAAGCAGGGGTGAATGATATCGTGGGATCTGCCGAGAGAGATATGAACAGCAGAATCCATCTCGCTTCCCAGTACGCTCAACATCGCAAGCCATAGCACCTGCACATGCCAACGCTTGTTGAGGGGCTAGACCGCTGGATCGAGAATAAACTCACACATGACGCTCCACCAATCGTCATCTTTGTTCTATGTCCGACACCCTCCTTCGGATGACAGTCCCTTTTCTGCGTCATATTTTTATAAACTCGTCTGCTGCGTCATATATGTTAAAACTCGTCACACAACAATATCCTACACAGTACTCTGAGCTGGTAAGCGCTCAACAACACATCTGGAAACATACATTGCTGATCAGTTCAGAGTTTAGTTTAGACCAATCGCGATGCTAGCAAAGATCGATGATACCATCCTCATTCTTGATCCCGAGGTCCCAATCGCTCTGAAGTCTCGGTCTCTTCCCAGAACTCTCTCCCTTCACCTCCCGACCACTCATGCTGTGCGTACAAGCCCTTCCTTTAACATCAACCAGCTTTCTACTCTCCATCCAAAAGCATTCCCGTAGCCGTATCACAATCTCATGCTCGAATAGCTCTGTTTGTAGATGCTCGGGATATTCAAAGTCTGCGTGCTTGCTGCGCTTTACATTCAACGCAGCGCCTTTGCCCACCCCCAGACTCTTGCCCTTCTTAATAGCCTCCTTCTCAGTCACTTTGGCTCTAGCCTTGTGTACATGGTTCTGGTACCGCTCGTACCCTATAGGCTCGTGTTTGCCCTTGTACGCACCCTTGAACACTAGTCTGATCGTTCCCACTTCGTCCTGCCCACCATCACCCTCCCCCTTTCTCACCGCTTCTTCCTCAGTCATCTTGGCAGCCTGGAACATAAACCTACTTACCACCGTTGTATCTCCGTCTGCGATCTGTTTGATCCCCTGATACACTATATCACTGTGTTTGGTTGCTATGTTACCTTCGACGTTGCACACAGCCCCGTCCACGTACAACCACACCAAAACGTCATCGTAGGCCGATGCAAACCGCTTTTTCGTGAGCGACCCAAATAAGGGTGACACCCGGATCTCGAAGTGGGACGTACGTGGCGCACACACGTACCAGCCGGCTGTGGAATTGGAAGTAGATTTTTGTGGGCTTTGAGTTGGATAGAGATTCCTAACTAATCCAGATATGAGTGGAAACGAGTAAGACGCATAAGGACTGTATGTAATATGACTACACGTGGCAAGTTGAATATCCGTTGGGTCTAATTGCGATCAGAATACCCGTAGAGGGGCACAGAATCGTTGGATCGGTAGGGGCGACGGGCAGCTTCATTTTGAAAGACAGAGACGTGCTTGGATTGACTAGTTGTGTGTTCAAGAGGGCCATCTGAAGATTGTGCGCGAGACAGAAAGTGCGACCCCAACACAATACCCACCAATTCAAAAATTAAAACCCACAGTCATGTATTTCGAGTATAAAATAAACACACAATCTCTTTTTCTGCCGAACTTGCATAGCCTACTAAATAGAACAGAACTTGCAGGTTTTGCGTTCAGTACGAATTTCAAGAGGCATCCTTTGTGATTGGTCTATACAAATAGCTCCGTTCGTCCCTCGAAAATCCGCAACTAGTCAAGTTACACTTGACAACGGGAAGGCGAATATGAAAAGTGCGGTACAGCACTCTAGCATAAAACAGGGATAGCAGACTCGTTGGCTGAGAGATTTTGATCGAGATTGCCCTTGTTGGCAGCACGAACAGTCATAGCAGCGGTTGCGCAAGAAGTAAAGTATCACATAATGACGATCCAACCCCGATTTAAAAAAGCATTTCTCTGACAGACGGACATACACAAGTGGATATGGGCAATCAATTAATTAATTACAAAATATGTTGACATGATCCCTGTGACTATAAGTGCACGCACATATCCAACTAAGCCAATGCGCAATCAACACCTAACCCTCATTCCTGTGTTTTTTAACAATACATACGTGCCCAGCGGAACCAAAACGGAAACTGCACAATAGATTAGAAACACGCACATATGACCAATTGTCAATACATCAACTTATAAAACCCTTATCCGTGTGTTTCCTAAAACGTTTACGGCTCAGTTAGGCCACGCATAACCTTGCCCCTGCGTTTCCTAAAACGTTTACGGTCCTGTAAGGCCAATACACGTAGTACACCTGGTGTATATACCAATGGCCTAAATACCATACCTTCCATTGGTCCCCATGTGGTAGATCGATCTTGAGCGACAGCTGGAGATACGTAATACAATGGCATGGCTAACCTATTCCCTGTCGTTTTCCCACCACCTGTAGTTTCCTGATCATACTCAGACTCAGATTTAGTCTCTGAGTGCGCCTTTGACGTCCCGTTCGTACTGGTACTTTTATGTGTGCTGCTACTAGTGGTTTGTGTGTTGTTTCGGCTGTGTGTGGAATCATGGTCGGAATTCAGTTTAGCTTCTGAGTGTGCTTGTGATACCCCATTTGCACTGATATTTTTATTTGTGTCATCATTGGTGTTGTGTTTGTTGTTTTGGCTGTCTTTAGTGTGTGCTTCTGCCGTCTCATTAATACTAGTACTTTTACGTGTGCTACTGCGAATATATTCTGTACTGTTTTGACAGTGTGCATAACTATGCTCAGACTTCACTTTATCCTCTGAGTGTACCTGTGACATCTCATTCGCACTAGCACTACTATATGTGTTACTATTGGTGTTGTCTATGTCGTTTTGGCTGTAACCATACTCGGCCTTTACTTTATCCTCTGAGTGGTCTGGACAACATTCGGAATCTACATCTATCAACTCATCCACTTTCGCTACGTTGTTCCTACTTTCTTTTATATTCATACCCAATACATCACCTTCTTCTTTCACCTCCATATGCTCATGTACTGAATCTTTTGATTCCGTTGGTACCTTTTTATCTGCCATATCATTTCCTTTCTCGGCGTCTTCTTTTTTAACCTTCGTATGCATATGAGATGACTCCTTCGGCCCCATTGACTCTGTTAAAACCGTCGATATACCACCTTCCATTTTGACCTCCTTATACTCATAAGACGACTCTTTCGGTTCCGTTATATCTGATAATACTGTTGGTTCTGTATTAGCATCCTCACAAGCACTATCGCCGTCATCATTCACAATATACAACCCTAGACCATAGCCAGAAATAGTGTCTTCGTACATCTTAGCAGTCACTACATGTACATCTAACGAATGCTGCCACTCTGCCGAAGCCGCACACGCCCGGGGATCTACATAGTTCCAACGAGGCATGACTATTCAGTTGCGTCTATAGTCTAACAAAGTGTGAGTTTGTGTTTAATGTAAATAAGTATTGCACGCATAGTTGTGATAACCTACGAATATTATTTATTTACACAAGAGAAATTTGCATGTAAATACAGGTATTTATGTATGTATATCAGAAGTCTACCAAGTCTGAAACAATGTGCCACAAAATCTGCAGAGCTGGTAAATATCATGTTGGAAATGTCCTGACAACTGCGTCTGTAATTAAAATGATATACTTTCCAGTATCGTATTACGGTCGTGAACTAGTTTACGACATGTATTAAACTAGAAATCTGCTGACGACGCCAGAATGCATGCAAAAAACGCGCCAAAATACTCCAAAAGCCTTTGTGCGCGATCGTCAGCGGTCGGCGGTGTTTTGTGCTCAAATGTAGTTTTGTGTTTAAAAAAAATCTGTACATCTCCCACAAAAGTGCATTTCAATATTATTTGTTCTAAATACATATGTACTCGCTATCCACTTTACATACTGCAGTTTAGCTACTAACCTTACTACAGATAGCTAACATACGTGCATAGCTACTCATATTTGTGCGATGCACAGCGTGTGTAGTGTGTATTACGGGTGTAGTGTGTATGTACTGCGAATGTTGCCGTGCCTTGCCATCACTTTCGCGTATGGAAGACTTTAAACAAACTACATATGCGATGTATAGTGTGTATCACCGCAGTGTGGTGTGTATCGAATTGACACTACCAATATATGTACCTTTCGATTGATACAAGGTATATCTACTTTCGATACATGTGTGAAGCTTTACCGTTTCTCCCGAATACTGCTATCTGAATGGCTTTCGGACTTTTCTGCCTTATTTGTTACCTGGAATCGTTACACTCACATACACACACAGAGAAAGAGAGAAATACATTTTCTTACACATTCATTCGTAATATTATATATATATATATATATATAGAAGACATATTCATGCATAGCCAAATGTATATACTATAGGTATACGAGCACGCTTTCCAATACCTATACATATAGATATACGTCTCCATAATGCCGGGTAGGGTTCACTCGCGCCAACAGGCGGAGATGGCGCTGCAGCGACTACTGAAGTTACAAAGGTACGGCGGTGTTTAAACGATGTGTTATGTGATTTTTAGCGCTGTATGTCTGCTTTCGTACAATAATGTATGGGAGCAATGTACATTCGTGTTTGTTAAAGTTTTATTTAGTTTCAAAGGCTTCTGAGGTTTCGGTAAATATATGTTGTGCGATATTTTACGTTGTCTGTTTGGCTGTGTAATTTTTTTTTGTGAGGAAAGGTATATGGGTGGTGAAGTATCAATTGGTTCTCGGCCTTCGGTCAAATATTCTGCCATGTGATCGCTATTTCTTTGCATGCTTACTTTACAGTACGTGAATTAATAAAGCTGCGTGTATTTAGCACTTAAATCGTTCCGGGTTTTAGTAGTGGCATGTTATATATCACATAGATACGAATGGCCTAGTATATTTTTAGGTCATGGTTTACCTCAATTAGCATTATCGCAACGCAGTTTCTCTCGTTACGTTCAATACGTATTTATCATTCGCTGAAACCTTTATTATCTTCTACATAAAAGGCGGTTGAGCGATATGGAATTATTGTATCTTTTGCCTGGCCTATCAGCTCAATTTGCCTAAAGTAGTCGGATGTATTTGAAAGTCTGTGAATTCGTCCCATATCGATTGACATACTTGTGTGTTGTATCTGGACGTTTATGAATTCTTATTGTATTTATTGACAAAATACTGTTTATTGCCTGCAGAATGGAGACCACATGTAGCGTTGAGGTGAAATTGGGATGGTTCGGAGAGTGCATCACCATGCTCGATTGTGCACATAAGGCGGTGTTGAAGGTATGTTATAACCAAGGTATCTGAACTATTAGGTATATGGACTGGTCTCGTGGTCTAAATTCCATGAAACAAAACGTTTGGTCCAACATGAAGGATTGTATCCTTCTCAAAAAATTCAAATAAGATATCTGTATATATTTGTTACATTCGTATTTATATATATATATATATATATATATAATGTATATAAATATATATATGTATGTATGTAGTATATATATACGTATATATATATATATATATATATATATATATATATGTGTGTGTGTGTGTGTGTGTGTGTGTATGTATTTATGTAGTTATGTATATATATGTTTATATATATATATATATGTATATATATCTAGCTACGAGCTTAGACACTCGTAGGATAGGATAGCGTTAAATATATATATATATATATATAATATATGTGTGTAATATGTACATATATATATATATATATATATATATATATATATCGTGTGTGCGTGCCTGTGTGCCTGAGTATATAAACATACTCGAACATCTATTACTGGAATATAATCTAATATATATATATATATATATATATATATATATATTCCCTTCCTTTACAGGCTGCCCTCCGATTGCTGGGAATGCTGGTGAAGCAGGAAACGCTGTGTGCACAGCTCTCTTTACTCCACTCGCTCGGCATTGTGCGAGCATTAGTTCAGATTGTCGACGATGGGGAAACAGACAAAGAGGTGCTACATCTGTTGATTTGGTGCCTGAAAGTGCAGGTATGTTTACGAAATCGTCTCGTAGTAGTAGTGTGATTTAAAGTCAATGCCGGTAATTTTCTGTTATATTTTGTACGCACACACTATAGCACATGATTCCATACGGGTTACGGATACATCACCTGTGGTTCAATTTGGTGATTTAATTGAATCGTGTGTTTCACTTTGACTTCTGATACACACAGCGCCTTCCTACCGACGCAATAACTTCGGAAGGCAGCAACATATTATGCTGTTTCAATCGCGTGTACAGCAGCTGTTCCGACCATCCCGATATATTGCGGGATATACTGCATGCCACCAAGACGGTCATTCTTGCAGCCCCTCTACAAATGCTGGGCCATCCACCCGGACAGTGTGTTGCGAATACCGTTGACGGGGATGATCAATTAAAGAGGAATTCGATACAGAGAGTGCGTAAAGGCGGGAGTTTGAAAAGATGTGCAAGTGCGCATGAACCGGCAACGGTCGATGGCACACCGCAGAAGCTCCGGAAGCTATCGCCCCTTATTAGTGTACAATCACTCACAACTGATCTAGACACGCGCGTTCACACAAAGTCCATGAGGGCACATTCTCAGAGGCACGCATCATCTAGAATGCCTTCTCCAGACCCCCTCCTGGTGGGTGTCCAACCGAAGCAAGCACGTGTATCGGATAGCAAAGTGCTTTGTAAGTGTAAATGTATCTGTTGGATGGGGTATGCAATGTCGGGTCTATTCCATAAGGATGTGTCCGTTCAGAATGCGGCGCACAGTTTGTTCTTCACCCGAGATGTACCGTCGCGGTGTAAGGCCTTACTGATGGGAGCACCTGGGCAACAGTACCCCTCGGCACAGACTGACAGTAGCACAAGACACGTCAGTACTAACGGCTCTCACACACATAAAAAGGTGGCCTCACATGCGAACATTCAGATGTGCAGTAACTCGGGAATGGCGCAAGGTCAAGGGGTTTGTATCACAGGGGATAAGCTCGAATGTGTGTGCAAAGGCACGACTTACGATGTGACAAAGGATGTGAAGCATGTGGCGAAAGGCAGCAGTGAGAAGCATTGGTTGTTGTTCGACCCGAGCCATGATGGCAGGTATGCGCAGAAAGTGCCAGCCACGGAGCGCGAGAAGGTGCTGCTTGAGTTCTTTGCACGCAATTTGGCAGGCACTGACGGTACTTATATAGAGAAAATGGAAATAGGAGAGGATGTTGCTAAGCCAACTGGAGAAGATGTCCGTGATTATGGTATAGTGGGTGGCAAACACGTGGGCATTAAACTTGACCGGCACGGTGAAGGTGTGGGTGACCAACAAGTAAGCGCATCAACCCGCAGGAACAAAGTACCAGGAAAGAGGCGGCGACAGAGGAGTGGGCTACCCCCCAGTACGAGCAAGCATCAGAACACTGCACGTGAAACGGCTGATAAAATGTCTAGTGCTTTGGACAAGGAGTTCAGACCGCCATGTAGAACCCGAAACCCTAGTACAAGTGGAGTGGGTGGTTCTAAGCCTAAAACGGCTATGTACAATGGAGAATCTGCCACAGATACCGACACAGACACAGACCAAGCCCCAAGAGCTGATGCGGGTGTGCATATAGAGCAGACCGCTGTGGTTGTGGAGGCTTCAGAAGATGAGTTCATCAAAAGCATTATAGGCCGAAGCGAACCTACTGTAGCTGAGGGTTTAGACGATGAGTTCAATACACAGATTGTGTACCGAAACGATCAAACCCCGCACGGGGCGGCGCTGAGTGGGCGCAGAGAGTGCCGGAGAACGCACCGACGAAAGCGCAGGAAGAAGGCTGGTTTGCCCGGACTCCGGGCTGGTGTGGAGAATGGTAAGTAGTAAATATATATATATATATGAGTAGTGTATTCGAACTGTTTGCAAGCCTCCAATTATCAATTAATTCTTAGTTTGATGGTATATACACTTTCATCTGTGGCACGTTTGTGCATATGTTGTTTCTTTTCCTCACGACCATTCTGTCCAGACTCATACACTCATTAATCAGTAATTTTGGGTATATATTTGTGAATGTATAACCGTGTATAGCTGATTTACAAGTCTGAAATCCTCATGAATGAACATTTTTAAGTTGTGAAGCGAATCACATTGTACTAGAATCCCATCATGTACAATCACCGTGGCACGTATGACTTCGACAATCAATACAATACTTCAAACCTGGGCTTATGCAATACTTTACGGTACTCTTCTATGAATTGTCATTCATTGCAATCGTTAAACGCTGTATTCTAAATCACTCTACAGATATTCCTCTCTTCAGCATCGGCGACAAAAACGATAACAGCCCCACAGATACAAATGCTGATCAATCCATCGCCTCGGCAACCAATACAAACCCCGACCCAAGGGCGCTCAGGCGCAAAAGTGGGCAATCCGGGAGGCAGTCAAACACCATACACAGTTCAATGAGTCCACCTAGGCGGTGTATTAGCGCACCTCTGTCTCTGTCAAAGCCACACCGGTACACCCTGTCAAAGACGAAGTCATATATCGCAACGAATCTCAAACAATGTAGTAGTGCGCCTGTATCTCAGTCCAAGTCTCATCGGCAAGCCCAGTCAAAGTCACAGGTAGATGTCACATCTGATCCTAAACGATGTACCAGTGCACCTCTATTCACAGCTCCTGCTGCTATAGTATCACAATCAAAGCCGCCACCTCGCCCGTCTCAGTCAAACGATACCCTCGGTACAGCGAATCCAAATACACACAACACAGTGACCTCACATGCACTCAGTACAATGAGTTCACATACACTCAGGCCCACACCACTGATGAAACCTGCATATGCGCACGTACCAGATGATACAAAGCCTAGCATACACTCCAGTGATATTGGAGGTCCACACGTACTAAGCAGTGTGGATCAGCCACTGTGTAGTGTTAACGAGCTACTACAGCACCACCTCCGTGCTTTACATGGCCCTGTAGTAGGCAAAGGGGTGAGACAGGCGAAGGATGTGGCAGCTGCAGCCGCTGCACACACACGCCCACACGTGTGTGTGTGCTGGGGCATGCCGTCTACCACAGTCAAACGCATCACTTCCTCAGTGGTGAGTACAGGTGGATTGAGTATTGGGGTGTGATGGTTAGTCCCTTTGCTGTGTATTCGTGGGCTTGGTTCGAACTTGTTTGCAGCTTTCTTGTGTGTGTGTTCCCAGCGACGCTCCGTGCACACATGTGCGCTAGAGGATGTTGGTGTAGAGTTCGCTGTGTGTTTGTGCTTATCTTTTTGTATACACCTTTGTTTGTTTGTTGCCGTGTACACGTGTGTACGATACTTTGTATCTGTATAGCATGATATCACCGACTGCATTATCTACAGCTGGTCTCCTGCTATGCATGACCCTGAGCATATTCTTCTGTCAATTGAACTCGGAATTTAACATTGGTATATATCGGTATCTAGCTATCTGAGGTGTCATGCAAAAACAGATGCATTCTTCCATGCATATTTCTATTATGTAAATTCCATATACATCGCTATATGCGGTGAGGTCGAACAGTGTATCAGATAGAAAAAGATCTAAGCATATTTCAAACTACTTCTTGGTACTTGTACAGGGTCATTTGCGCGTTCTGCTGGACACGGCAGTGGGACAGTACATCTACAAAGCAAGTTCGAAGAGTCCAGAAGCCGAGGATGTGAAGGACGATGGTCGAACTATCAAACCGAAGATCCAAGGTATGTAGCTCTAATATAACATTGATATATTTTATGGTAAATTAATATATTATTATATTATTAAATTTTTATATTTCATTTTCGTATTATTATATTTTTGTATTATTATATATATATATATATATGTATGTATGTATGTATGTATATATATATGTGGGTGGGTGGGTGTGTAATATGTTAGATTGATAAATAGATATATAAGTATGTAGATTTAGATGTAGATGTAGATATCGTTGCAATCTGTAATAAATACATATATATATATATATATATAATATAATATATATATATGTGTGTGTGTGTGTGTGTGTCAGTGTGTGCACAAGTGACTTATTTGCCTCCCTATCACCCCTTAATTTTTAGGGTTTAGGGTTTTGGAAAAACTGTCTTCACAGATACCTCACAGACACTCAACCAATGCCTTACCCAAACGCTGCGCTTATCCAGATGTTGTTTGTGCACTATATAAATGTGGCGTACTTGTATTTTTACAACCACAAACGCTGTATCCATGGGATTGTTGCAATTGTACATTGTTCATTTATGCAGCTACAACCGCTGCATGTATTCAAACGTGGCATATGTACTCTGTCCTTATTTGCAACTATGAACGATTCTCCTGTTTATGTGAACAAGACGCGACATCCGTCCAAATGCGACACACATATCCAGTTCCTTTCTACACCACAATCGATACACTCATCTAAATCTGGCAAACTTGTATACTTATCTACAGCCGATACAATCCCTCGGAAGCGCCCAATGGCAGACGGCGCGGGTATAGCCACCCGTGTACCGGTGACGGTTAAGTCCGAGGTTCGGCCTGCTTGTGTGTGCTCTCTGAGGTTCCCTGGCTTGGTAGGTGGTGACTGCATATGTCAATCGACGGAGGCACAGAATCAGGTGAGAAACATAAGCGAAGAAGACACTCGGGGGGTACGATTTTGCATATGTCGGTTTTTTTTAGAAGTATATTCTGTTCAATTTCATTGTGATTTAGTCCCTTAGACGTATTGTATAAGGAGATATCCAAGGTTGTAGCAATAGTTTGTGAACGATAGTATGGCATTGGGTCTAGACTACATTGTATCGCTTGAGTGGGTAGAGAGCAGCATTCGCTATCCGTATCGAGGTGTGCGTGGTGTGAACTACAAGTTGTATCGTGGTTGTACTTTGCTTGTCGACACCTGTTATGCACAAAACTGACATAATTCGCTCAATTCTACCAATTCTACAGGAGGATCCTCCAAAGAAAACGCATATATCCTTTATCTCTCCTGAGGCCGTAGCCGCAGGCATACGCATCATACGCACAGTGACACTGTGCATTGCAGTGCTGCGTCCGGTGCTACACACGTGTAACTCGGCGGTAGATGAACCGACTGCGGCAGGAGCTTATAATAGGTACAACACACAGCCTACTGCTTGTAATGAGCCTGAGGAGTCGTTTGATGATATCGGAACAACATACACACATGCACATGGCTCCGTGGGTGCACGCACACACGCGCGCGCGCGCGCGCGACATACCACGACCACTGCTGGGCGTGTGCGTGCGGATAATACCAAACAAGAACGGGCTACTAGTGCTGAAGAAGTAGATAAGGGCTCGCTCCGAGCACGTAAAGATGCTTTACAGGTACTCATCACACTGCTGCCTGTGACTGAGGGTTTGCTGCGCCTAGCCTCCATGTCGGTGGACGTGTGCGAAGAGGTGTGCCGTCTGTGGCAGGATGTCATCAGTGTGACCGGGTGTGCTTTGGACAAGCGATCTTTGGGTATGTTTTATGGTGTGGAGTTCACTAGTGGTCCGTCTTGGAACATATCCCTTTCTTGGTTGGTGTGTAGCTGCTTGGTTCACAGTATTTATGGTATCACGGTGCTGATTCCGTTTGTGTATCGGTTCGTTGTACTAATGTTTATTCTCATATTGTCGAAGACCATGTACTTCTTGGAGCCTCGTAGACCCAGGTCTGTGTATACCTAATCGATTTAGCACGTGAATATCTCATAGATATGGGATGTCTTGATTTTTAGAGATGTGGCCAGGATAGTCACCACCCCCCAACTCCCACAATCACTTTTGATACGTCTCAAATTCCCACTTTCAATTCAATACAAATACCTGTCTGTATGTACAAGTCTGTGGTGTATTCGTATTCCATGTCGTAGTAGACATCCGGTCTTGTGCAATATCGTTCCTCCCATATTATCTTCTGAAATCTCACAATCCACAAGGGTTTAAAAAAAATCTATTTGAACATACTATATTGCCTGTTCATATCGTACTAGTATCATGCCTGGTATTCTCTACTAAATTGTTACAATTCACATTGCTTTACAATGATAAAATAATCTAATTTATTCCAATACCTGTTTATATTACACTATTACTTTTCCCCGTAATCTTTTCTAAAATGTTACAATCCACATTGTTTGGATATAATTCTATATTGTACTGATATCATATGTATCTTGTCCTGATGGACACTTATATTGTGCAGCATTGTTTCTGGGTCCGATTTTGCTTAGTGTCCGCTGGGCCGCGCGGAATGCTCGCTCTAGTCCCAGATTAGTACGCCGACTGGTTGATTGCGGTACGGATCTGGCTGTCTGCCTTCACCAAAGAGGCTTCTCGTTTGAACTGCAGGTATATGTCTTTTCTCTATGTTTTATGTATAATAAATATTATATACTGTCAAAGTGTAATTGAAACGCAATTTTTTTATATAAGTTGTAGACTACAGGCATCCGATGTATTCATAGGACGGATAATTTTCTCCAAGTGTACTCAACTGTGGAATACCTACATCAGATTATGAACTTTACCGACCTATTCGCACAGTACACGCCCCACCTGTACTGTCACCTCATACACACCTCAACAACGGTAGCTTCTCTAAATCCGTACACTTTAAACCTCTGAAGAAATGCACCAAAACCTCACTACATTTACACTATTCATCATTCCACTAAACTATACTTTCTCTTTATGGGGTTTTATACTAACAGGAACTAAAGAATGCCGTAGTCGATCTATTTCTAACATCCTACCGGCTTTCACGGAGAGGGGTTGCTACAGACAACTCATCGGAATCATCCTCAACAGCACAAGCAGCGTTGCCAGCCTACTTCAGAATTATCCCAATACTCTTCCCTCCTACCGGACCACACTCAGAGACAGTACTCGAAGTCATGGGCTTGGGAAGCGCTCGAGGTGGTGCAATGAACGGGAACACACATTCTTCTGCACTTACACATGCACATACATACACGCGCGCATCGGAAGTCGTAAGACAACCACATGCGTGCGCATCTGAGGATTCGTTCGCGCAGGTAGCACCTATTGACAAACCGGCGGGTACCATCGCAGACTTCACTGCTACCCGTATGCCTCGGCCGCCGATGCCAAGCACAGAGGTTGGTATCAGCGAGCATGCCCAGAAGACTATGCACAGCTTGGTTACCGACCGAAAGGAGGCAGCTATAACCGTTTGCAAAGCGCTCTCTCGTGTATTGCGAGGGCTAGATAGGGAAGGTATGCCCGTGCTTGATACTCAGGAGAATGGGGCTAGTGATTGGCGTGCTGGGGCTATGCAGAGGCCAAATGATATCAGTATGCGCTCTGCGCGTGTGCTTGACAGTTGGAGTGGTGATAAAGTCGAAGTCGGTGGGCTAGATAGCCCTTGTGAGGTTGGTGTAGAGGTAAGGTGTGTGGCCGTACGAGAGTATCTGCGTAGTGTGTTGACGTGTGGTTCGGAGTCAGTCAAGAATGCGATGACGAAGGTGATCAACTCGGAGGGTATAGTTGATAGCCACCCAACGGTTAAAACCGAACAGGTGGATGTCACTATTGTTAATGAGAGTCGCATTGGCCAAGCTACAAGCCGTGCATCTGAAGTAGAACAGTCCAATCCAATTCTTGGCTCAGATAAACTGGTGATTAGTGATACAGTCAAAGATGTTAGCAGTGTTTTGTATAAGGATGAAACTAGTTGTACAGGTATTGTTGAGTGCGGAACTGTTGGGAACTCTGTTCCACGCGATCGGCTCGATTGCGTGGAATCAGAAGACGGAGGAAAAGATGATACGTCCAACACTGACGGAAATGACGCTCAAAATACCACGATTATGGCGAAGAGTGGTATTGTTCTGACAGACTCTAGTACGATACACGACGTGGCAAGAACGGAAGAAAATGATCATGTAAACGGGAGTGTAGCGGACCTGTCAGTCGCTTGTGATGAGACAGGGAATGTGCGTAGCAGTAAGGTTCAGAGTGCGCTGGCTGCGTCGGGTGCTGTGAAGAAGGCGGTGATAGAGGTAAATGACGATGGTTGTGTACCTAAGAATGCTACAGAGATCGCGACGGGCATTGCAGGTCGGGGCTCTCTTGACACGTGTGATATCGGGAAGGAGGTGGAGGACCATGATTATGTACCTGAGACCCAACAAGGTAGTGCGAATAATGCGATAGACCTTGCTAATAATGCAACAGATAATGCTAAGGATGTCACAAATGTTGATAAGAAAGTCACAGATATTGTTACGAATGCTACGGATATTACTAAAAATGCCACAGATCATGTGGAGAACGTTGAAGGTCTGGACTCTACGGACACGTCTGATACTGAGGCAGAGGAAGATGAAGATATGCCTCTAGCCATCTTCTGTACTAAACGCAGAGTTACCAATGTGGCTGCGAGGGGTCTTGGAGGAATCCAAAAAGGTGCGCAAGAACCTGAGGATATTCAATCAGGAAGTGTTCATATTACCGCAGACTTAACCCCTAGACCCCTGAAACCTGGAACCCTCGTTGCTAGGATACAGAGTGATTCTGAGAGAACGGGGGAGGGTTGCTCGGACAGTATGCCTCTTAGTACAGAGGCAGCGAATGGTTCTGTCTCTTATGTCTATGAGATGGATGGCAAGGTGCCCAGAGTATCGGAAAATACGCACCGCAAAGTTGAAGCCATAGGAAAAGATGGCAACAGTAGCATACACCAGGACGATAGTAGTATGCACCGGCTAGTGGACATATCGCGGAACACTGTGGCTGAGGGTGCTGTTGAAGGGGTCAGCACAGACGATGGAGAGTCTCCTCAATGCTCTAGTGTGTCTTCAGATGCATATACTGGCAATGGTGGTTCATTGGCGACTGCATCAGATGTTGACACCTCGAACAGCAGGCACTTCCCATGCACTGAAATTGGTAGTAGTAGTAGTAGGAAGTCTGTACTTGATTGGGGTACCGCTGTCGAGAGCGCGTCTCGAAACTCAAGTGTGGCGTCGAACTCACATGCGATAGCCCTGGAAGGACCGAACATTGTGCAAAAGGAATACCCGGTTAACAGGGGATCGTCGGTAGCGTCTGCGGAGGAGAAACAGTCCAAGGGCACGGGGTGTGCTGATTCTGTGGGTGTATCACCTCAAGTCAACGCAATCGGAGGCTCAGGGCCAAATACTACCGTCACACAGACAGCAATGGCAGGCGAGAAACTGAATTTGGCTACGGAGTGTGTTGAAATTGTGGGAGTGACCCCGCAAATCGCCACACTGGGAGGTTCAAAATTAATTCCTACTGACACACGGGCAGTTTCCGATGGTGAACGTGTGCCTATGAACGACAATCTGCCGCGGGAAGTACTATCAAAGGATGAGAATGCACGTGTGGTGCTTGTAACCGAAGCGTCTGTGGTGGTAAACGACACTGTACCAAAGAGTCTCGAGACAGCATTGCAGGAACCAGCCAGTGGTGTCACTGTAGAGTCCGCCAAAAGCACAGTGAGAGCTGCACTCGAGGGGATTGTACCTCTGCCGGCTGCGGAGATGCGTGAGAGCTCGGGACTTCTGAAAACACCTACACGCTTGAGGGCGCTTGAAACGCAAAACGCTGTCTCAAAAGCCATCTCGAACTCCCTCAAGAAAATCAGAAAGGGCAAGAACAACCCCATTCGTGATACGGGTGTGTCTGGTGGCCTCAGGAAAGTGCCGTCGTCTCGGGCGCGTACTATGTGTACCGCTGCGGCGAATACGCGAAAGGATGTGCAGTTTTCTGCGAGTGTTACACAAACCAACGCAGCCAAGCGACCTACTGCGAGTGTGTTGGACCTTGAGGGTGCAGATAATCTCAGCATAGATATGTCTAAGCCCCTCAGTATAGTCGTACCTGAACACAAAGATGTGGCTGACGATGAGTCTAAGGTTGTCAGTACAACAGCTGGTTCGGCTAGCTCTGGAGGTTGTGTCAGTGAAAGTATATTCGGTTCTAATGAAGTCGCTACTGTGACCGTGCGTGCTTCTGTAGACCAGGACATGACCTCCACCGGTGAACTGGGTAGGTGTGAAGGGAAAGTGCAAGCCGACAACAAGTACGCACTTTCTGATTACGCTGAGGTGTCTCCAGATATTTGTGATACAACAGCAGAAAGTAGGCCAACAACAGTACATCCCTGTAGAGAAACTGATGCGTCTGCTACTTGGCATTCTGTTGGTGTATGCCATATGGTGGCTAACAAATGCTCGGTGTCTGAGTTGTCGGACAAAGGATGTCGCGCAGGCAGTGATCTGGATGAAAGTGCGAGAACAGCTGCCAGCTACGACTTGGACCGCGATTTACCTACAGGCCAAAAGGGGTTGCAAGCAACGGACAAATATACCGATGGCAGTCTGCAGTGTGGTCTGGCTGCTGGTGAGCGCGTGGCGAATACACCAAAGGGGATTGTCAGTGCCACTGTAGATGTGAGTACATCTGCAAGCTGTGAAAGGGTTGGTGCGCCGGTAACTATCGACGCTGTCGGTGTGGGGGGTGACTTACCTGAAGGTCGGGCTGCGGCGATGAGTTCTGCGGATGATAATCGAGGAGACACTGTACCTACAGACGCAGAGATAGACGAGGCACCGATGAGAATGGCCGATAGCTACTCAGCAGATGGAGTAGTAGAGGTGGCGACTAGACGGGTTCTGCAGGACAGTCCGGTCGTAGACAACGTCTGTGTGACCATACCCGGTGACAGGACGGGCGCATTAGCGAGGGGTTCTACAGATATTCCGGGCGTGTCTAGCCATGGGGAGATAGTGAATACCCATGCTGTTGACGAGAAGAAAGACTCGTTGGCCACTACTTGTGTATCTACACCCTGTGAAACGGCGGATGTACATACACATGATGTCGACCAGGATACTGGCTTAGTGGGCGGGGCTGAGCCTGACCAGGGCTCTACGTCCTGTCTGTCTGCTGCCGAAAGTGTGTCTACTGCTGTAAGTAGTGCTGTACAGGTTTCCTGGATTGTTGGTATGAGCGTTTTTATGGAGAAAACGGAGAAACGTACGGATGTAGTTGATTGCGAAAGTGCGAGCGAGGATATATTTAAACAAACAGCCGATGGTGATTGCGACAAGGATGAGTTGCACTGGATGTCAAAAGATGATGCAACGAGTCAAAAGGGAAGTACGCTGAGTGACCTAACCAACAACGCTAACGCGAGTGCGAGTACGAATAGCGACAGTACCGAGATAGCAACCCCCCCACAACACGCCTCCGTACCAAAGTTTCAACACACGGCTGTTGATGTAGTGGCTGTACCTCTATTGGAAGAGACAGAGTTGAGTGTCACACCTACCCATGGCCATACATCCGGTGTGCTCATGCAGAGCTCTGTCGGCCTTGTAGTAGCTGGTTTTGCCACATGTCAAGTAGCAGACGCTGCTGCACGCACATATGAGGACAGTCGACCTTCCAATACACATACGGCTAAGGATAGTAGTACTCTCACACTTGCAACCGGCGAGGATAGTAAAACGGCCGTATTTGCAAGTGAGGATAGTGGAACTCTATCTTCCAATACACAAGTGCGCGTGTCTACCCCTATAGGCGTGGGTGACCCACAGGTCCATACAGACGTGCAGACACATACACTCTCTAGCGCACACACCCTCACATCCTCACACGCACAAACACACACACCCTCACATGAACAGATACACGCACACGCCCGAGCAAGCACACCCGTCGTGCCTGAGTCGTTGCTAGTGCAATGCGTGCAACCACGTGCGCGTTTCCCTGCATGGACAGGTCTCCGTGAAGCGCCACACGGCTTTCTAGGCCAACAACCCGCAGAGCGCACGAACGGTTTGGATAACCTGGGCACACAAGTATGTACACAACGTAGGACGTATGTAAATATCACGCCACAGACCTTGCCTGGGTCAGAGACAGAGAGTGGGTATTTGAGCAGCAGTACCCCTGCACATGCAGACCCACACCCACACCCACGGGCTCGGCCGTACACACCGTATATACAGCCTTATAAACCGAAGCACGCGCAGACAATGGCTAATCTTAAACATACATGTCCCTCACCATCGGACACTCCGCGAAGAGGTGCAATTGGGCCTAAGCACACCTTGACTGAAAATTTTAGGTGCACGCCATCACACGCTAATACCAAAGGTACTGAGGAGGTAGCTGTGGAGGAGACCCCCGACGAGACGCCCATGCAGCCTCGCAATTTGGCGATCGCCATCTGTCGCACGGAGGAAGGGCTGGGTGCTGACGCAGATGTTGCGATGCTAAAAATAGAACAGCCCGTGCTAAAAATAGCACAACCGTCTACTAGTCATGATGCCAACGAGGTTAGGACAGTCTGCGACGAGGTTATATATCTGGGTACTAAAAACAGAGCATCAAGTGGGGTTGAGACAGCTGGTGCCTGTCCCGATACCCAATCCACACACTCGACCGACATGAAAACACAGCAGGCGTCGAGCACAGCCACCACTCGACATAACCCACAGACACAGACCCACAGTCTCACACTCTCACACACACACGCACGTTCTCGGTTTGAGCCCTGTGCACCGTCTAGCACACCGTCTGCGTCGAGTCTGCGGTCGGTAGGAATGTCGGCGGTGTCTACCCCGTCCAGGTCACTGCGGTTTGATTTGACAGCCAATATACTGCACGAATTCGAGGTGTGTCTTCACACTGCGTGAGTGTTGTAGCGTTGTATGTATATCATTGATTTCCGGTGTTGTCCGGGTACTGTTGTTGGTTCAAATAAGTTGGACCCTTTGAACAGTCTTGCCCCTGCCTAAAATTTTCTTAATAGTTGCGCTCTATGTTATATACGTTTGCGATCTTCTGCACCCTATGTACTGGCCATGTGTATCATTTGCACTTGTTATGCACTGCATGCTCTTCTCGTGTGTGTTTGCTTACCTTGTGTTGATCATCTGCAGTACATGTACATATCTTGCCTGTGCGACATGTCCCCACTGTTGCATCAGAAGTTTTTAACAAATAATCACACTACAGCTCACAAAAACCTCGACCGCTAAACTCTTTTGTTTAAAGAAAACTGTAATACTAAACTAAGAAGACACTCGTACTGCAATTCTAATCCTAATAATGATATATCAAACCTTCCACAGATGGAGGGCCGTTGTCTCCGTAAACTCAAGACCAGCCAGTCGCCAAGCACTGAGAACAAGCGAACCCTGCATGAGTATGTTTTGACTTCTCATCTGCGTATATACATGTATGTGGAAGAATTTAAATATGAAAATGCGTATGCATACGGAAATTATGCGTAAAGCTTTCATTTGTGTTTGGATGCGACAATCAATCGGTTTATCTGTCTGGACTCATAGCTGTGTGTGTATGTGAAGACAGGTGTGGCGTTCATATCCGTCTATGAATATGATCATGTATTCGTCGATCGTGTTGAAATCCCATATGTGGATCTATGTAAACATCTAGTGTAAGGCTTGTGGAGTTCCCGTTTGTTTGCAACTGCGACTTTGTTTCTGCATGCTATTTCGGTTCGTATCCGTGTATATCTGTGTTGTCATATCTGAATTAGGTCTTCGTGTGTGGACTGTGGACACCACTGTATAGTGGCAATGAGTATATATGATAATAAACACGAACTTGCATATTGACATGTCTGATTTTAATTGAGTGTAAGATTGAAGTACTCCCACAGCAGTATATTCTGCCTAGGTATGAATGTCAATCTTGGTACTTGAATGGAAGAACTACTGTGCAATAATGATGCATCCCGTTGATATACATAAGGCGTCGCCTGAGTTTGTGAAGTCCATATACTAGTACACTACAGGTTTCTATGTGCAAGTTAGTGCATGTTATTACCGACAGAACGGAGAACAAGGACACAATCGGTTTGTGTTGCTTGCGTATGATATTGACCTGGAAGTTGTTTAGTTTACTGTGTTTAGTCTTGTCAGCATACATGTTGCAGTGCGGCACCGCTGGTAAGACCCAGCTGTCTATTACGTATTCCGTTCAGAATCATTTTAGTCACTTGTTCGCTACTTAATATATATATATGTGTGTGTGTGTAGGGGTGGGTGGGGGTGGGTGAATGTGTGGTGGGGGGGGGGGGGTCTATGGATCTCTGGGCTTGCATTTTTATCAAGCATTTGGGTGTACAATACATTATTCTTACCTTCCCAACACCTCCGATGATAAGCATTCAGACTCGCTCAAGTTTCCCATTCATCACTTCATCCATATAGTTCTCCAAAGGTCATTGTGAAAGGCGATCGCGGCAGTCCCAGTTCGGTGAAGAAGAAGGCCAACCGCAAGTGGTTTTCGGACAGTTATCTGTCGCCCGAGTGGTTATCTCACCCCATCAAACAGGTGAGTCTCATATCGATGGGTTTTCTTCTAACAGTAGTCTATAGTCTAGGTTGTGTTCATACTTTAAGTGTACCAGCAGGGAGACCATGCAATTTAAATGATGACTTCAGAGGTTTTAGACGCTCTATTTCTTATCTTGAGACCTTCAGTTTGTCACGAGTGTGAGGTGATGAAATCTGTGGTATTTGATGAATATGTCTTGAGGCTATTGCGACATGCAGCCAGTGAGATACGAGTCTAGTAGACGCGTGTGATGGAGTTGCTGAATATTTTTGTTTTGCATTTACAGGTTCTGAAAGACCTGGGGTTCCTTGCGATCTCCCTCAAGGCAGCAGAACGGTTTCTATTGGGGAGAGGTGTCATCAATTTGGGTATGTTTTTAATTCTCTGGATAGTCAGGGCTATATTTTGCACCCTTTTGTATCACGGATTTAGGTATATAATCTTATTTCGCAACATAGTCAGGGCCGTATCTTGGCTTTTCCTTCGAGGCGTGTATGAATATACCATATACCATCTCATGGAATGTTTTCAGTGTGTATGGTCACTGCGTATTGGCTGATCTGAAAATGGCCCAGGGGCATGCAGACTTATAGTTGGGGTTATTGGGATTGCAATAAGTCTATGGGTCTTTGTGTCTTAGTGTACACTATTGTCTTCAATAAGTCTGTGGATCTCTGTGTGCAATTTTATACATGGGCATTACCATCGCGTTTCGGAATATAAACGTTAGACCCTAAAAAAGTTATTTATTGCGCCAATAGTTCACATATACTAGGCTGTGTAAGTCTGTGTCTGTATATGTTTGCTTGTGAGTGAGTGTTCATCTGTATCTGCATAAAATAGGTTACAACTTTCTTATCTTGCCATTGCCCCGGGTGGCTTAGTGGAGTGTGTCAGCGATTCGTAGTACAAATTATGGCCAGCATACCTGTGTTGTGTTTGTCGGTGTATGTATGTGTCTCAGTTAAGGGATCTATTCCTACAAAACTTGAATTGCACTTTTTGAGCGTCAATCTGTTTTTGAAACAATTGCTACAGGTGGTTTGGTGGAGTGTGATAGCGATCTGTGCTCTAAGCTATGGCCCGCCCCGGCACGGCCGATACTGCGCGCCAAAATGGGAGAGATCTACGGCAAACAACCAACAACGAGCGCAAGCATAAGCAGCAATGCTATACGGAGAAGTCTACTGTGAGCTGAGTTCCATTGGGTGAACCTATGATAGGCGTAAACAAGCAGCAATGATATACAGTGAAGTCTTCTGTGAGCCGATTTTCATTGGGTGAACCTATTATGTGCGTAAACAAGCAGCAATGATATACGGAGAAGCCGGCAACAAACGCGAACATGAGCAGCAATGCTAACATAAGTTTGATTTTTAACAGCATGCTCACTTTCCATAGGTCTCTCAGATATGCGATCTAGTTGAGGAAACGTTGATCCATGCATAGGCCTATATTTTTGAGTAGCTGTCCAAATCCTTCCTGTGACATTCTTGGGGTAAGGTTAAAAGGGATTTAGACTGTGTCTGTCCCGCCCTGAAAGTATTAAACGATTGATTTTGAAAGGATTGAAGGTTCATAAACGTACTGAACAAATATGTATTTGAGTAATTATTGGACCTCAAAATGGAGACATGTCTTTGACACTCGTAATTCCATCGGGAGAATGAACTGTACTTATCTCCCCTCGGTATAAGCCTAGCAGTGAAAATTCATAGCGAGGAATGCTTTACATTGTGGAAAGGTGTAGAACAGCTTACATGTTGGTGTTATGAATAAGGTCCAGTTCTGCTCAAGGGAACCAATGCATTAGTAATGTTAGATACTTGTATACGGTATATGCAAATACGATATAGGTACGTATACGAGTCTTATGTACATTAACACGTACATTTGTAGATACAAAAATAATATCAGGTCTACCAGATTTACGAATCGCTCCATTTTCTTGCAACATTTCTAAATGTTAGATCGACATCACATAGATAGGTGGGAAGTGAGTGGCGACTTCGCTTGTCATCGGTGAATGCTAATAAGATTTTGATCTAGTCTCTACAGTAATTAATTTTGTTAATTGATCCGATATTTCATTCGTAATACTATTCCTTGGTGTCGATGACTATTTTGGACGCCGTTTGCTTGAAGCCCCCGCACGACTCGACATTGATATATGAGGCTATATTGGTAAGCCCGCTATTTGTCCTATTATAAGAAACAACACTACCTAAGCACAGAAACAGGTTCAATTTATCGAGGGTTTGTCTAGTTTTGCACGTATACGTGCCTCGGATATCGTCTTCCATGTAAAATATATATATAAATATGAAAGCTCATAGTACTCCAATCGATTTTACGATTGAATTTATGCACCTTAACGAGAATACACTATAAACGTATTTCCCTTCTGCCCTCTATCGAGATTTCGCACGATAAAAAATTGACGCAGCAGAATCATGTTCACAATATGGAATATTATTCGTACATAATTTTTGGGTGAAAAAATAGCACAAAATTGTATGAATACATATATGGTATGGACGAATATATATCTATGTATATGTATATGCATATATATGTGTGAATGTGTATGCCTGTGTCTATGTGTATGTGTTGTGTGTATGCGTGTGTGTATGTGTCTGTGTCTGTGAAAGTGTGTGTGTGTGTCTCTCTCTGTGCCTGTGTGTCTCTATGTCTGTCTATGTCTGTGTATGTGTCTGTTCTTTGTGTGCGGGTGAGTGTGTGTGCCTGTGTGTGTGCGTGTGTGTATGCGTGTGTGTGAGCGTGTGTGTGAGCGTGGACGTCGCTATACACACGTGTATACAATTATGTATATTCACACATGTATGCGTATATTTAACAAAATAGAACTTTTCATATGTACGAGTATATATATATATATATATATATATATATATATATATATACATATAAATACATATATATATATATATATATATATATATATATATATATATATATATATATATATATATATATATATATATATATATATATATATATATATATATATATATA
>NW_014040447.1:61836-74738 GCF_001186125.1 Sphaeroforma arctica JP610 | reverse complement strand
TATATATATATATATATATGTATGTATATATGTATATTTATGTATATATACGTCGTATACAAAAATTTGATGTGTTTCTGGAAACATGTTTTCATAATGAAATAGTTTTACATTCATATATACAGAAACGAGGTGAATCTCCTTGAAAGATGCGTATACCAACAATTTTTTAATCGTTAGACAACAGAATTTTTGAATAACGGCTATATTAGAGCTACTTCAAGCTAAACCTTCGCCCCCCTGATTCCAAATCCTTGTTCCCCATGTGTGGCCGTGAAGTGCAAACGCGGCGTTGTGCAGATCTCGATATAATCGTGTATGCTATACTCAACATCAAGGCTATACTTAAAATAAACGAGCTTATCGCCAGACTTTCAGAGAAAAAATCACCTTGAAAATCCCCATCATCCCCGCTGTCCACTCCGTGCACCGTCAGATGCTGTCGTACACTGTTCACGTTCATTTTCATATCCATATCCGTGTCACCGGTAAACCTGCCACCTATTACATCAAACGATCCACCGAGTTCATCATATTCATCTGACTCACTCTCCTCTCTCATCTCATATATTACCCCCCCCTTAGTATACACCTTGAAGGCCGCGGCCTCAGCCTCTTCGCGCGTCTTATCTTCGAAGATGTGGTGCCGTGCGTAAGGATCATTCGGTTCATTACGCTCAATTTTTTCAACTGGTTCATTATGTTCGTTAGGTTCGTTGGCTACATTAGGATCCTCCAAAACTAATTCCTTGAGGCGGTCAACGTTAAGTTCAGGTTCACTATTTGCCAGATTGAGCTGATCGGTATCCTCTTCGTCATTCCCCTGTGCCTCATCAGCATATTGTGCATTGTGATTTGCCCTCCCACTTACTTGTTCGTCATTTACAAATTCTTCTGACTTGTCACTATCTTGGATCTCGCCCGTTTTCTTATTGTCGAAGGCTTTATCGCCATCGCCAACACTTTCAAACTTGAATTTACGGTCATTCACACCTCCCGTGACACTCGGATTTTCACCAAGCTTGGCTGTACTATTAAATTTCGCGTCCCTATCAACCCCTTCATTCGAGTTCACCACTTCCTCTATAGCTTTGTTCCCTTTCTTCTCATCTGACGATGTTGATGTGTCAAAACCTACATCTTTGTCGACGACACCCTTGTTTTCAACCACGTTAATCTCACTTGGCCTATCGGTCACTCCCCTCTTACCCCCATATGCAAATCCGTTAGGAAAGCTCTGAATGATTATATCTCTACCGTCCTGAAATTTATCTTCTGCCATCACTTTTGCAATTTGTCGTATCCTCTCGCGATCCTGTTTCCTTTCCTCGTTAACGCCCCCATCTCCTTCAAAACTCTCACTTAAATCATTAAAAACAATTGCTAGATCACCCTCAATATGCTTAATCAACGCTAAATTCTGTTCTATATCGGCGTCATTTTGAACGCTATCTCCCGATACAGTACTGTGCGGGTTCATTATTAAGGCTAAGGCCACAAGTGCTGTTAAATTTTTCATTGTACGGATTCTGAAGACCGATGAGTCTGTAAATGCTACAAGGTATTAGAATACTCGTACTAAAGCGTCAACAATGACACTAAGTGCAAATGTGCAAATGCACGCAAGAAATCGATTCTACAGCCTACTGTCCCCAAAGGGCCCAAGCCCCACGGGCCAACCCCCGAATACAGAATACTATTGCCCACATACTGAGGCTGTGAGTTAGTCTACGACTAAAGAGTAAATGACAGGACTTGAAAGTTGAAGAAAAAAATCAGATTTTACACCGACATAAATTGGCGCTATGATCTGTATGGCTGCATACACACAAAAGAGTGCTCCAGCCTCCAAGAAGCTATTTGTTTTCCTAGATATTTTTTAAAAAATCCTGGGGCAACGTAGGGCAGTGAGCAGTGGGCACAGGCCGCAGGGTCGCGGGCCCACAAATCCTGTATTTATTGTACCATAGCCGGAATATCTTTATACGGCACTGGTGACAATAAAATTATTAACCACCTCAAGCCCAGTTTCGTACCAGTACTTATACTTTTTTTGAGTTTACTTGATGTTTAAGATGTAATTGGCGTGATTTTAGCCCATTTATTGCACTTATATTAGTTCTTTGTTGGCCTCAGAGGAGAGGTCGACGTATGTTAGACACGAATAGGGATAATACTATTTATTTCAAAAATGGCAAGTATGTATGATACAATGTATGAACATATGGAATGGCTCTCATAGTCGCTGTAGTGGTTCAGGAAAGATTGATGGGAAGAAGTGGTTCAGGAAAGATTGATGGGAAGAAGTGGTCAGTAAATTCCCGTTTGAAGCTTGGGCCAAGTGAGTCGACAATGGAAGATATTTGCTGAGTCAATTCGGGCCGGTGTTGACAAAATACTGTTACTATCGAATGTTCCATATATTCGCTTGCTGACCTACTAAGTAGAGTACCCACCTCTGTGGTACGGATCGGGTCTGCGCCGTGTAGTGCCTCGGAATGGGTTAGTGCAGAGTATGAAATACCGAGAATAGTGTCAACTGTAAAACCATGAGCGAATCCGAAGCAATAGCTAAGACAGAGGACGCCTATATACAAGTGGCTAACTGCTAACATATGTCAAGCCCTTAAGACCGACAAGGACCACGACTTAGGTATAAGCACTACTGATGGATCAGTCAAGTCCCAGTGTGGTACTGCAACTCCACGCATACTGCCATCTAACATAAGTGCAACAAATGGGTTGTATCCGCGCTACAATATCTAACATTTAAGTCGAGCGCTTTCAGCCGACAGATAACAAACAACCCGGCAGAAAACAAACAAATCTCACAAGTCCGGTCTTAAAATTACGCTAATTGCATTAATACACCAATATTTAAGCAAATTTAACTCGAAAAAGTACGAGTATGAGACTGGTAGGAAACTGGGCCTGAGGTGGTTAATAAAATTTTTGTCACCAGTGCCGTATAAATACATTCGGCATAGCCTACTATTTTTATTTTAAATATAACAACTGTTGTACATATTTATATATTTTATGTTTTTTTTAATTGGGGGTGTTTTTTTTTGAAAAACAATGTATTCTGAACAATAACAGCTTACAATCCAACATAACCCACTAAATTATACATTCTGAAAAAATAGGCAAAAGCTGCAACCTCACAGAGCTCAGTGCTCGCTGCTCACTTTCAGTGCTCACTCTCAGTGCTTTTAGACTGCTCAGTGTGCTCGCTGCTTATACCAGTCCCAGACAGAGCCTTTAACAAAGTTACAATCCCACACTTGAACTCAGTACCCACAGTCACCGACACTCCGACAGTGCCGACTGCCGACTGCTGCCGATTGCCGACTGCTGCCGACTGCCGACTGCTGCCGACTGCCGACTGCTGCCGACTGCCGCAAGTACCAACGGTAGTACGGTCCCGACTAAATAGTAAATGTATTTAGTACCGAGTACCGACTGACTGTCAGTAAATACCGAGTACCTTAGGGCTTTAGAGTTAGAGTGCAATGTGCATATGTAGCCTACTATAAATGTATTTAAAAATACATAGCGACTAAATATTATAGAAACATGTTTTTACAAAAATAGCGTTAAATTGTTTAATTTATCACAAAGGCTCGCCTCTATGGTTAAAAAAATTATATAAAAAGTTCACAATTCGAAATATTCGACAAAATTTAAAAATATATAGACCCTTAGAGACTTTTCTCATAGCTTTCTAAATTTTAACTTCTGTAAAACCCGCGGGCTTGACACGAAAGTAAAACTGTCACTCACACGAAAGAAAACACGACACTCCAAACTGCCTGGATTTATGCGCGCCAAAACCTGAGGCGCCAACCAGAATTGCCTAGTTCCGGGAAAGGTATAAATAGGCTGGAACGGTTGTTCGCAAGTTCACTTTACTAACGTGAAGCTTTGCGACCAACCTAAGTTTAATAAACTTTGCCTGCAAGCATTCACCGCTTTCTTTCCCGTACCTCGTAGGCCTTACAATTAAACTAAGGTCGGCTGAAGATTCACTTATAGTGGAGAATACTATCTTTTACCAATATGGGTAAACAAACTACTAATTCTGCTAAGATCAAGGATAAAACATATTACATTCTTTGATTTGACCCAGAGCATCCTATTGTCCCTTGGGTCCGTAAAGTTCAAACTTGAATTAAATTTAAGCCATTCCGCGGCCTTGACGACCGTTCTACCAGCTCTGGCCGCAGTGCAAAGATTAATGCACTCATGAAGCTCGTCGACCAGTCCTACTGGCATCCGATTGAGCCATACCCTAGCCCATCCACCACTCTACATGAGCTCATTGCCAATGTGCTAACTCAGTTTGGGCCAATGCCCAATTTGTTCTTGAAACAAGGATATGATTTGCAGATTTACCGTATAGCAACTCAACTTACTGGCCCCGATGATGGTGTTCCCCACTTTTGTACTATGTGCTTACGTGAGTTCCATGAACTTATGGTGCGAGTTGCTATTATGCTTGCCTTTACTGCTCCTCGCGGAATCACTGGCCGAGTACCCCTGGAAGCCAAGGCTTTTTTGAAGCCTCCCCCACCTCCCTTCCCATCGTACCAGTCTTTTACTCTTTCAGAGGTCTTGCGGATACTTTCACATAAAGTTTACAAGTGTCATGGGCGCATAATATCTGCACAGAAATTTTGGATTGTATCTGGGCAACCCATTGTGAGAGAGGTCACCTTTGACCCTGTAGGTTGCGCTGTGCTTTACAGGAACAACTACATTGGTCCTTTGATGAGCCATTCCTTCTCAGGCTTATTATTTCCTGTCCTGGGTGCATTCTAGAAGGAGACCCATCAGGCCCCGCAATGGGCCTTCTAACTCAACCTACCCGAGGTAAATACCTTGGTGCGGTGAGGTACTTGAACTTAAAAGTGATGCCTGAAACTGCGCGTGCTTATAAGTATGTGATTTTCTGCATTGATGAACATACAAAACTAGTTCATCACGATGAAAAGACTACTCAAGATATCCTTGTTCAGTTACAGCAACAGCCTGAACAATGGGCGACAACTATCGAGTATGTTGTTGATAAGGACAGTCCCTTTAATTCCAAGTTCTTCACTACTTGGTGTGCGGCTGAGCAGATCCGTTGCCATATTGTCACTCCAGGTGATCATATTCAAAATGATATTGTTGAAAAACTTATGAACTTACTTGGAATTTATATTCCTGGAAGTTCACTCGAGATTATAACTCAAGTGTCCATACGGTCACAAACGTCTCGCCATACACTTTGGAAACAAATCATCATCGTGCTGTGCATAAGCATCTTGAATATATCCTTAACAAGGATCTTGTTTCTACGGAACACCCGAATACCCTCATTCCTTTCCCCACTGATCGCGATCTTGATGTTTGAGAGAGAAATCGCAAGACCCAACTCTCCCAAGCTACCCAAGCAAATCCCCATCGATATGATACGCTCATGATTGCTGTTGAGCGCATCATGATGTACAAATTGAAACCATCGCCGTTCCGTTTTCAGCCCGTACCCGTACGGGGGGGGGGGGGGGGGGTCCTGCCATTGTCCGAGCGCTTCATCCTTCAGTAATTCACGTAGTTCAAGATATTGCTAGGGACAAATTTTATCGCTTTCATTAATCGAAGTTGAAAGCGTATATTGCCCCGATTGGCCTCTCTACCCCTGTTGTTCGCGGTACCCGCGCAACTTCTATTTATACGAATTGGCTATTCTATGACATCCCCTCCTGTTCTTCACCCGAGCCCGACCAAGTTGCCCTTGCTTCTGCATTTAAGGAATGGCCTGCTGCTATTCTCTTCCAGTATAAGTCTTTCGTGGCTATCAAAAATTACTTTTCTCTTTGTGCTATTCACAAATGATCCCCTGCTTTGGCTACTCTTTCTTCTGCTGATTTGGCTTTCGTCTGAGATATTGTTACTACTCAGCGATACCCTAATCTTAAATCTGCTTTAGTATGCGCCTACCGCTTGGCTACTGCTGCCGATTACCGTACTTCCCAGCTCCTTACTTAGCGTACCAAGTTCCAGTCTTCTCAACTTTCACCTTGATGCCCACGTGCTAAATACGTTCCTGATACTTATCAGAACGTATGGGGGATTGTAAAACCCGCGGGCATTTGACACGAAAGTAAAACTGACACACACACGAAAGAAAAACCGACACTCCGAACTGCCTGGATAAATGAGCGCCAAAACCTGAGGCGCCAACCAGAATTGCCTAGTTCCGGGAAAGGTATAGATAGGCTGGAACGGTTGTTCGCAAGTTCACTTTACTAACGTGAAGCTTTGCGAAAGTTTAATAAACTTTGCCTACAAACATTTCCCGCTCTCGTGCCCGTACCTCGTAAGCCTTACACTTCGGGTTTATTATGTAGCAAAATTTGAAAAGTGCTGCAAAATTCAACCTGGCGGGTTTGTATAGTTTTTCCGCTATTTGGGCTATAACCACGGCTGATGGCTCTATGGAAAGCTGAGAATGTCTCATGATAAACCCCATTGCCCGCTTGTTCGTATCTGTAAGCATCGCGCCGCACTCATCTTTGAACTGTACTTAATTTAACATCGATAGAGTCTGTATGGCAAAAAAATAAAGATTGATTATACTATTGGCTGACGGGAAACTGGCGGCAAGATATCAAATCGAAAAGAACACATAAACAGTGTTTTGCACATGTTGACACGTACGTGCACTTATTTTTTAGCTGTGTTCTGTGTAGTAGCTTCTTGTGTATGCGTGCCTAGAGTAATTGTATCCAGATTGATTCTGTGATCAATAAAAATGGTTTGCCTAAAGAATTGCAAAACGAGATGCAGTGGTCACAAGGGTAAAGTACAAGGCTTGCCTTCTTTTACTTTGTGTTGGTGCGAGTTGTGTCGAGGATCGTGTGTCGAACAGTGGAACAGACGCCAGGTGCCAAGCAACCGCGTTTGAAACACCTACTAATGAGAAGCAGTGTATTGATGATACGGCAGAGTGTGAAGCCTTCCAAAATTCGTTTGGAGCTGATACATCGAGTCGATCACGACGTAAGGGAAAGTTTGAAGATTTCAGCAGAGACAAACCGACTCGTTTAGGAATTCTGCTGCACTCATGCTGTGCATAGTAGAGTATGTAAACATACTTTGCCCTATGATCACTAATTGTTTCTTGAAGATGGTTGCTTATACGAAGCTTTGAGTTTGATTTCTTCGGACGATACACGGTGTGTTGGTATGGCCCTATTATCACAAGTAGCTAAGCCCGCAAAACAAAAGTAAAGTACACCGGAACGTACGCAAGATTTTGAGATTAATTTCAAGATAGATAACGAAGACTCAAAAGAACATCTACTTATCATAAGATAGCTATACCTGATTTCCGACAGACCCACAAAGTATACTTAGGAAACAAGATTTTTCTTCTGCTATTAGTAGGTCCAGAACGGCACAAGATGTGGATAAAGTACCTTGGACGGACACTTAGGACCGGACCAGACCTACAAGTGGAATTTTAGGACCGGACCAACACAGAGGACCGGGCCTATGTAGAATATTTCAGGACCGGGCTGAGGGACCGGACTGAATATTGGAACAGATGATTAAGATGAGATAATGATGACTCATACGGTATCATCAGAATTTAGTAGCTAGGATACGACAGCTGTCATACAGATGACTCATACAGTGTCATGATAATTTAATAACAAGGAAACCAGTACTACACCTTCGGCTCTAGTAACGTACAGTGCTACCCCACAGCCCATCCTACTAGCGTCCGTGCGTAGTATTAGTACGTTATCCTCTTGTAGCGAAGCTAGCGCTGGTGCTTGATCTAACACATCGAGGAACTTAACCCACGCACGCTGTTGCTCCACTCCCCACTCAAAGGCTACTCTCTTCATTAAAAGTCTAGCCACTAAAACGGCTCTAAGACTAAGGAGAAGTCCGGTACGTATCTATGGCACCAATTAGCTGTGGCATACAGACTACGTAGCTCTTGTTTGCTCTCGGGCATTCGCATTGTCCGCAGAGCCTTTAGAGAAGCACTTATACTTCAATAGTCCTCTTCCTTCGGCACTGGGAATGACCGAAACTTCACTTGCCGATTCAAATTCACATCAAAAACGCAATGTGCCGGGTTCTTTCTTAGGGACTACTAGTGGCTACAGGTTCCAATCTGTCTTCCAGACACACTCCTCAATGACGTGATCCTTAAGCATACGATGAACTTCAGCCCTGATGGCCTCTCTCTTCTGAGGATTCTTTTCCTCATAGTATATGTAAACCGGGCTAGCACCATCTTGTAACACGATCTCATGCTCTGCCCCCGTGATGGTAGATTCTTCGCCATCTACCCATGTAACCTCCTTGTGGACAAAGTACCCTAGGCGGACATTTAGGATCGGACCTAAGGACCGGACCTAGGGGATTATTTGAGGACCGGACCAGAGGACCGGACCGATTAGTGGAATAGAGTATTAATAAAATAGAAGTGATGACTCATACGAAACCATAGGGACGGGTATTTTCACATAACCCGATGGTAGAGAAAGTCTCGTTCCACGTAGGATCGTGAATAATAAATATAGCAGGCGCGCCATACCCAATGGCACTTCTGACTGAGTTCACTTATTTTAGACATAACACTCTTTATTAAGTGTTGCTTGGTTTTGACACATTTTTAAGTGACCGAACTACTGTATTTATTATACTATGTTCTTTAACGGTTAAATCAATTAAGAAGCAACTTAGTTTACTTTTATTTATTTTAGACCGTTGCCTACGGTGGGTAAGCAAGCCTGTGACCGGCTGCTGAAACGGTTGCTTGGAGTTATTCGCCGTTTAACCGTGCTATGCGATAAGGTGGATGCAGCACGTGCCAGGAAACCTGCACCCGAAGACGACAAGAAGATGGAAATCCATTTGGAATTGACCTGTTTGTTTTTAGAGTACCAATACTCAATCCACACCTTGGGTAGGCTCAGTCAAGCCCCAGAATGGATTGCTGATCAAGCAGGACACTTAAATACGATGAGGCATGTGCAGGAGGCCACGGAAGATATTCATCTCATTCAAGAGCAACTCCGCCAACTCCTTGAATTGTCACTGGCGGATATTGACACATCTACGCCCCAGGACACGGCCCAGGCGACAATGGATGATGATTCTTCTGAGACTAAGGCCGCACCAACAGTGCAACAACATTGGGCTCCTCAATAGTTACGTGACAGCGGGGCTATCAGCATGAAGCAAATTAGCCCAGTGAAACGCAGGATTGGCCGCACGAAGCCCGTATCTCAAGTGGCTCCTTACGATAATGTACATGTTACGCGCAGAGAGCGGTTGCTGAAGAACGCTCAAAATCGTGCACAGACGATTCCGACCCCTGATGAGATGCCGGATAATGGTCCGGATAGGTATCAGAAATCGACAACTTTTGGTGAAATCGCCTGGAAGAATTGTTTTGGACCGAGTGGACTTGCATTTGGACATGGCTACCCCTCAAAATCTGTCATCATCGGCGAAGAGGTCCTTTGATGCATTTCGCAGAGTGATGAAATCTCCACGCCAACAGCCTACTCGCGGTCAAGTGACAGCGAATTTGTTCCGGGACAAATTACAACATCATCGTCGTCCGCAGTCTCCAAAAGGAAGGGATGAGAACTGCCAGGATAATGCAAATGTACCTATCGATACGCTTGCATACCGCAAGCACTTCCCTGTTCACCACGATCGTTATTTAGAGGACCCGCAAGACGTGAAACGATGTAAGATATCACCACCTACTGAGGCGTGCATCACTGAATCTACCGCGGCAGTGATGAAAACGCAGGTATTCCTTCTCACCCAACGTAAGATGCAAGCAGAAGCTGAGGGACGCACAGAGGACGCTCGTTCGTTGCAGGGTTTGATTCGCATGTATAATGAGACGTTGAAGACTTTCTCTATAACGGTAGATAAACGGACGCCCAAGGAATAGCCACTTAATCCTCAGGACAGCTAATATTTGGATAACCCGCAGAAGATACAGCTGCATGCGTTCATCTTGGATTGGCACAAGAATGCCAATTTTTACAAATTAGACCCGATTCATATGCAGATGGGCCTACACAGGGCACTCCAGAAAGAAGGAGCACCCAAGGCGTTATTGGTTTTTATCATGGAGAACGAACAAAAATCGCAGTCATGTCGTTTCAGGACGTCACTGCTTATATTGTACGCAAACACGAACAAGATCTGGAGGATAACGCATGCAGAAATGTACTGGCTTGCATGAAGTTAAACCCTTCGGTGCCGCTAGAGACACAACTTTGGGATTTTGAACGCAAAGTAGACTTCATGGAGATGCGACAATATGAGAATCCGCTACAAGTATACCGCAACCATGATATGCTCAACCTAATCAATCAAGCTGCGGGGGGAGCATATTACCGTGATACCCTTCGTTTGCACCCTAACTGACGAGAATATTCCGCGGCACAAATGCGTGATGTATTTCGGGTGAATATTGACAAGGCGGAAGAACAATGTCGGGCAAACCTTTCTCGACTGTTGCAAACCCCGGGGGGATCACGTTCACGCACACGAGTGCGTGTCGAGACGAACGCACGAGCTAACCCGCATGCGCCGCCAGCATCGAACCCTAGGGTTCGTTGTCGGTCATGTGAGTAGAATATCCCTCCTGGCCCAGCACACGCACCCCGCTGTCCTAAGCTACTGAGAGCACCGACATCAACCAACACGAGCAGCCATGCACAGCATGGGGGTGCGCCACCACACCGTGCATCGACTGTGGGAACATCCACGCGCACACAACAGGCGCCGGGTAATGACTTCCGCCCTCGAGTTAATCTCGTGGATGGGGGTGATCAGATGCCCGATCCGACGCCAGCAGATGTAGGAGAAAGTGAGGTGATGCATATTCATGATTTGGTCGACGAGTCCTATGTAGACAGCGAAGATGAGTTGATGGAGGCCGAGCACGGGCCAGCCGATTGGGAAGAGGAGTCAAGCTCAAATTGAGAGGTTGGGGTGTTTGAGTTGACCGTGTGCGTGACGTTTGGTCGTACGGCAACAAGAATATTTGCAGTAAAGGATATATTGTTCCCTACCGACAACCGTGTATATGTTACGTTACAAGTAAACGAACATGCGATGCGCACACTCATTGACACGAGGGCGAACCGCTTTGTTGTTACTCAGGCATCCGCAGCGCAGGTGCAACTATCTGTTACACCACCAGTTAAGGATAGTTATTTATACTTGGCGGACAAAGCCTTCCGCACACCGCGCCTTGGCAAAACACTCGCTACGACGGTTCAATATGGTACAAAGTCTGCTGTAGGTTGTACGTTTCAACTTATGAATTTACCCGATAATATTGATGTATTTCTGGGAATGGAGGGTTTTTTGGGCGAATTGGGATTAGGACTTACTGGACTATCAACACCGTTTCCAGAAAACAATCGTAATTTTATTGATGAACTACTCGAACCGATCGACATTCGCATGGCACCAGACTTGTCCGAACCTGAGGATATACGGCAACGACTACGACAGTACTTAGATGCCAACGAGACCATTTTGGATGCGGCTCGATGTTCTCTACCAGGCAGCGAAGTATCCCTTCCAATACCTCGAGATAAACTTTTGGGACTTCGACGACAAACACGGAACTTGGTGTCAGACAAGTACAAACCATACGTCACGCAGCAGGTACATAGATGGGAACATGAATTGGTAACCAAGCGTCGTACGTCGGCGTCAGTGGTCAACCTGTCTCTGCTGGCAGTACCATCATTTACACCCTCGGGGGAACTCACTAAGGTTCGGATGTGTTTCGATTTGCGACAGATCAACGCCCTTATTCCGGGAGACCATTTACATTACCGAAGGTCAATGAGATCATTAGTAACTTACGAGGCAAGCGATATTATACCACGTTAGATTTATCGGCCGCATATCATCGCCTTCAAG
The DNA here is from genome assembly GCF_001186125.1 of Sphaeroforma arctica JP610. NCBI lineage: Eukaryota > Ichthyosporea > Ichthyophonida > Sphaeroforma > Sphaeroforma arctica. The sequence continues at coordinate 62,762 of NW_014040447.1, read as the reverse complement.
TACACGAGGACTCACAACATATGTTCTCGTTTACTTGGGGCAGTCACCAATACTCCTTCACTTCGGCTCCGCAATCAGTAATCCGATGGCGGGTTTAGGCGTGCAATGCTACGTAGATGACCTTATCATTGCATCTGATGACTACGAGGAACATATTGCAACAGTGGAAGGGGTCGTCCGACGGCTTACCGAGAACAACTTCAAGCTTTACCAAACGAAGTGTCAATTTGCGATAAGCGAGGTCATGGTCCTGGGGAAGGAGGTTTCTGCGAAAGGAATTAACGTTGATCATGAGAAGCAACAACGGTTGTTCGACTGGCCAGTGCCACGGTGTCAAAGGGACATAGCATCGGCATTGGGGTTGGCAAACTTTCTACATGAGCACTTACCTAACTTTGCACATAAAGTGGCACCACTGCGATCGTTCTCGAAATTCAAGCCGAAGAAACCGATTGGGGATCGTTGGAAGCCAGAACACCAACTGGCATGGGATCCGATGAAGGAAGCAATCGTGTCTGCGGTACGGTTAAATTTTCCGGTTGACGGAGTACCACTTGAATTAGAGACTGACGCCAGTGATTATGGTATTGGAGGTGCACTATTTCAGTAAATTGGCGGCCGCAAGCACTACCTGATGTTCTTCTCGAAGACTGTCAACAAGGCGCAGCAGACATACGCGACACCAATGAAGGAATTGTTAGCGCTTACTTATGCATTGATTCACTTCCATGATCATTTAATAGGCCAGCGTTTTACTGTGCACACAGACCACAAGGCACTGATATACATGAACACCCAACGGAAATTGAACAGCGTGCTGCGACGATGGCATCACATCATTGCGCAATTCAACTTCGTGATAACACATGTCCCAGGGGAACTGAATAAATTACCAGGCATGTGGAGCCGGGTTCATGAGGGCACAG
>NW_014040447.1:43718-45328 GCF_001186125.1 Sphaeroforma arctica JP610 | reverse complement strand
TCTATGAAGGAGTTACTGGCATTGGTATATGGACTGACACATTTCAGGGAATACTTGGATGGGCAACGGTTTGCGGTCTTCACGGACCACAAGGCCCTTGTGTATATGAACACACAGCTCAAGCTTGATCCGATGCTTCAGAGATGGCATAATATCATCGCGCCATTCAACTTCACCATATCGCATATACCAGGAGAGACAAATGTGCTCCCGGACATGTTAAGTAGAGTACACGAGGGGACAGCGGAGCAGGACGAACTCGAAATAATGTACACAGACTGCTGGCAGTTATTCCCTAGTTACTTTGAACAAGCGCAACAACACTTCGGACCGAATGACATAGATGTATTTGCGGACCCAACCAACGCTCAGCTTCCTCAGTTCTGGACGAAGGATGATGGGGGAGGAGCGTTTGCCCAGGACTGGTCGATAGTCGATGGATGGATGAACCCACCTTGGGAACAGATACACAGGATGTTACGCAAGATACGAGCCGACGGCGCACGGGCCACAGTATGTCTACCATGGGTACCAAGAGCACCATCGTTTGACCTGTTCAAGCAGTTATTGCAGACAGAACCGGTGCTGGTACCACGGACACCACACACGTTCCTCAAGTACGCTAAGTACGCATGTGGGAAGACAACATGGGGTCATACCGTAGTAGCACGGGTGGGTCCTCCCAATGGGTTCAAACTGGACCCGCTGTTTTCACAGCGACCTGGTTATGCAGAACCAAAGCATACAAAATATGTCATGTGCTTAGATACAGCGCGAGAAATCTCAGTGGCAATGGCAGATGCAGAGGGTCAACCGGCGTTTGCACAAGCGAGTCCGGAGGAGAAACAGCGCCGTACGCAACTCACGCAAGCGCAACACGAACAAGGACATCATGGGGCGGCGGACACAGTCCAACAACTTCGTCAGAATGGTCATGTTTGGCCAGGGGCACTTGAGTTAGCCACAGAGGTTAAGCGGCAATGTGGCACATGTTTGGAACAGGACACACTTCGTAAAGGTTTCCACCCGATGATTAGCATCGATGCACGCTACCCGTGGGACCATATTCAAGTGGACTACATCCCGATGCCACTGGAGTCCAGACGCATGAACAATTATATTCTTCACGTCTTGGACATCGCCACAGGCTATTCAATCCTTCGAGCCACACCGGACAAGACAAAGGAAACCACGACACAGACACTCATAGAGATTTTTGGCGAACATGGCTTCCCCCGTAAAATCCAAACAGACATGGGGAATGAGTTCACCAACAAGATAGTGGAGCTTCTGGTGCAAGAAGTGGGGATGCTACATAAGGTGTCTCCAACATATCGACCCCAAGTGCTGGGCGCGGCGGAACGACGTCATAATGAGATTACACGTTCTATTCGACAATGCTGTGAGGCAGTTCCGCTTCGATGGGACGAACGCCTTCCGTTTACGATGCTATACCAGAACCTTCGGATATCCCGCCGCCATAAGAGTGCGCCGTTTAGCGTGTACTTTGGCCGCCGCCATGTTCCGTTCGCCGATTTCACGGACGAGTTACCGGATTCTCAGCCGATGACGAATGACACCTGGGCACAACGATTAGACCAGTTACAGGA